>NC_142930.1:90897928-90935428 GCF_046866305.1 Octopus bimaculoides | reverse complement strand
CCTCATATATGAACCCTCACATTTATAAGTATATAAAATACAGAAACAAATAACCAAGTGCATGCGGTGATGTTCAAATCTATCAGGAAAAAATGAAGTGACAATGTCAATGATTAGAATTTCAAGATGGCATTAAAATGGTTTAGTTTCAGTCCATAGGAAGCATGAAAGTGTGAAACAGATAAGAACCAAAACTTTGTTCACTCTGTTCTCTTCCGCTCATCAACAATACTTATTTCTTATATAACTATAACATTTCCAGTTGATAGAGGATAAAAAATAACTTATACTATTATTGATGTTGATATCGATATTTTCCTTACTTTAAATATTAAACATTTGAATAGATGTTTTAATTTTAAAATATTTATTTTGCTTTAATTTTATCGACGACCGAGGTCAACCTTGTCTTCGATCCTAACGTGGTCGATAAAATAAGTACCAGTCAAGTTCTGAGGTCAATGTAATCGACTAGCCTCCTCCTCCAAAATTTCAGGCCTTGTTTCTATAGTAAAAAAAAGAAAGTGTCGAGCACGCCGGACAAAATTCTTAGCGGTATTTCACCAATCTTTACTTTATAGTTCAAATTCCATTGAGGTCGGCTTTGTTTTCATCCTTTCGAGTTTGATAAGGTAAGTACCAGCTACGCGCTGAAGGTCGGTGAAATTGCTAACCATCTTACCCAAAATTTCAGGCTTTGTGCCTATGGCAGAACTGATTAATTACATATGATTAAGACCAGACACAAATCGCCATGAGAATTAAACAAGTAATTTAACATTGAAATTGCACTTAATTTGATTTAGAACGTATTTAAAAACTTTAATACCGATACAGATAATGCGATTTTAAAAATAAGATGTCGATTAAGTGACAAAAAAAGATACGGCATTAACCGAAACAACATTTCATTCTCTTGATATGGAGTTTTACTTTGAAGCTTAGTTTGACATGGATAATTTATAAAGTCTAAGTAGCTAAACGCAAGCCACTGGGTTGATTGGAAGAGTTAAAACTGCCTTTTTATAGTATACGTCATTTGCCACTTTAAAAATTTACACCGTTAAGGAAATGATCTATTATATACGTAATTAAGAATGATCAATGTTTTACAAGGAAGCGCGCAGCTGATGATTTTAGTACAGGCTACTCATCAGTGGGTATAAAATAGTAAAATGGAATATTGTTTGCTCAGAGTGGTTGAAGGTAACAGATACCTTTTAAATGATCATACGTATTAATTTTCAATGCTGTTGTGGATATACATGAAGTTATTTCTGCTCTTAGGTAGAAGAATATTTTCAGGTTCATGCTGTTATTCCAAAGTACAAAGTCAAATAAACTGGAAATACCGTTCTCGTGAAAAACAATAGTACCGTTAGTAGCAGATGGAAAACATAAAGTAATTAACAACGGCTATGCAGTGAGAATGGTTTTCATTCAATTAAACAGCTCTTTGCAAACACGTACAACTCTTTATGTAAATTCATCATTGAAGAATATATTGAAGAAGAACTTACCTGATCAGTAGTAAGAGTATCATTATATTGGTGTACATGAGTAGGTATCATGTAAGAAATATAATAAAATGTAAGAAATTACCCAGATAACAAACTTCTCTATGTATGATAATTAAGCTAATGCCATTGTGCTCAATGTACTGAAAGAAATGTAATTAATCATTATTATTATTATTTGACCAAAAGAAGGAAATATGAGACCAGTGACAAGTATTATTTTAGTCAGATTTTGGCAAAAACGGGCGATTACTCTGCATGTGTTACAGTCGTATTATACCACTTTTCAATTTACGTTTCTTTTCGTTATTTGTGTGGGGGCTTAGAATTTCTGCTCCTTTCCCCGATTTCAATTTATGTGGATCAGTGTAAATTTGTGGTTGTAGTAATCTATTTTAGCGAGTTGATGCAGCTTGTAGCAGCCTAAATTATTAATTAATAATCTTTTACTTTATGACATTACATTGATGGTTTTTTAAGCATGCTATACCTCTTGATATTATTGTAATGAATAATATCATTATATGTGTGTGTATGTGTACGAGCGCGCGCGTGTGTATGTATATATAATCTTAAATTTGTTTACGGGAAACGTTTTGAATATGCAAATAAAGCTTCCATTCCAATACAGTCTTAATGATGCGTACTGGTATTGTTATTATTGCTATATATATTTTCCTTTCACTGGCAAATTTGCTACTTGAAAATTAGGTGAGCGTTCTGTTGACCTTGATTTGCATAAATTGTTCTACTTCTATGCTTGCTTATGTAGCCTGGGTAAATCAACTGATAGAGGAAACTTAGATATGTAGGATACTTTCTTTAGCCTTACATAGTGGTCTTCGTTCTAAAACATTGCCACACCGATCCTCCATAACATTCCGGTCTTTTTTAATGCTAACAGTGTAATTTTTATCTTTACTCTACAGATCCTCATAATTAATACAATGGAACATTACGTATCATTTAAAAACTTTGCATGTATTACAAGAAGCAGACTTTTCTTTAAGGCGTGTAGTATGTGCGGAATTCATATGAAACTTATTCAGTGAAAATTACTTGACAACATTCTTTGCGGGGATGAAGTAACTTTCCATACATGTAGGGAAAAAGAACGCTAAAATTTGGGCATATGAATATTCACTGATCTCTATAATCTTGATATCTAACAAACTTTTGTCTCATATTTTGATTTCCAGCAAAACAAAATTAATTAATAATACTTCGCTGTCAACTGTGTTGAGAGGTCTCTTTTCTAAAACAATTTTATCAACAATGATATCAATAGGTCACGTCTCCCACTCCCATTTTTCCATACACTAACGAACTCGTTATCAAATCTACACCTCTCTTTGTTTCAGACACATAGACGCTATCAACATCGAACATGTGTGTACAAAATCTGTAGTGCAGCTTCTTTATTTATAGCAATCATATAATTTTCTTTACCATAAGCACAAGACCTTAAATTTTGAGGAATGTGGATAGTCGACTACATCGACCCCAGAACTCAAGTGATACTTATTTCATCGACGCAGAAAGGTTGAGAGGTAAAGTCGACCTTGGCTGAAATTCAAAAACACAGATGAAATGCCACTAAGTATTTTGAACTTGCTTATTATCCTTTAGGAGTCGATTAAATAAGTACCTTTGGAATACTCCGGTCCATGTAATCGACTTATCCCACACCACCACCAAGAAGTTTCAGACCATGTGCCCATAATAGAAAGGATTAGCATTGTAATTAAGGAGGTGAGCTACCCGAATTGTTAGCGCACCGGGCAAAATACTTAGCGGCATTTCATCAATCTTCCGTGGTCGTTAAAGTAAGTACCAGCTTTGTGCTGAAATTTAACATAAATATTATTGTAATTCTGGAGTCGATCTAGTAGAATCGTTAGTACACCGGACAAAATGATTAACAGCATTTTGTCTGTCTTTATGTTCTGAATTCAAATTCCGCAAAGGTCGACGTTGCCTTTCATCCTTTTGCAGTCAATAAAATAAGTACCAGTTGAACACTGGTTCGATGTAATCGACTTAACCCCCTCCCTTGAAATTACTGGCCTTGTTCCAAAATTTGAAATCAATATCATTATTATAATGTCATATTAAAACACTTGTCTGTGGCTTAAAAGAGTTGTCACTCTTTGTGAACCAACCAGTTACAAGTAACGATGTAAAGGTCAAAATGTTTACAAAATTTAGTATCATATCACAAATTTGTCAGTTCAAATACCAAATTAATGTTAATAAGTCCAAGTACTCATTTGGCATGGAAAATTCACTACCCACAATAAGAGAGAAAACGATAAATTCAGTTAGTGTCACACAGCAATTAAAAACGAACCGGATCCTGTACAAAACAAATAACATAGAAACACAGCTTTAAGATGCTGTGGCATGAATTATTAAAGCATGATATACAAAGTGTTTACTGTTATGTTTTTTATACAAAATATCTGCACGTTTAACATTGTTACCATAGAAAAATAAATTGAAACTAAATATAATTCAAATGTTAAAAATTAATGTCTATAATTTACAAATTAGGATAATGATTTATAATTTTCTTAAAACTCTTGATATAGAAACAGTGTAACATTTCAGCTAGCAGCAATATTGTAATATTATAAATGTGGGGAATTGAGAAATGTTTTGGAATATAATATTACCACTGACAGCAATACATTAATTGGTTAAATTGCGTTAGTTAAGAATGAATTAGAATTTATAATCAAATGTCAAGACGTTAGTTCTTTGATACATCTACGGATGCACATAGACACACGTCATCGGTGATATATCATGGCGTCACTAGGTATCTAAGGCCCTGGAACATAAATCCATCCTATAGGATTCAAGAATTGGTTAAACTATTGTCTGTTTCCTAATCGATCGGTCATACTAGCCAAAACGATCGGTTTCCTTCTTTTAGCCCAAACTTTCTAGTTGGCTTCTTTTGCTTCTACCGCTCAGCTTTCGCTCCTACTCTCTTGTAAATTGGAACTATATACAATAAGGAATTAACTAGGAAAACAATATCTCTATCTTGGAATATCAAAAACGCAGTTCCCTATCATACACTTACTCGTTCACGTCTATTTCACTTTTCTGATTTATATCCAGTGTAACTCTGATCCATTGAACCAATTATATCATCGTTTCAAGGATATACACCGCTACATTATCTAATAAGTTCGTTTTCTTTTGATAAATAAGTGTGCTTAATCAGGTTTGTGTGCTAAATATAAGTGTGCTTAATCAGGTTTCAGATCCAAGTAATAATTAAGCCCATGACAATAAATTTTAAAATACTGATGGATACAGCCAATCTATTTTCTAAAATATCTAAGATGGTGATTAATTTGGTGCACACTTCACACTTCAGTTCTTAGTTTACCTGGTACTTTATTAATCAACCTCCAAGTAGGGATGAAAAGTGAAGTCTAGCAAGGTATGTTTTCGTTTCAGAAAGTAAATGCAACAATATATGTGTGTGCCTTTGACGAAATCTACTTAATAACCCAACCTTCATCAGTCGGTTTTTAATATGCTGAAATAGAGAAAGTAGAGTTTAATACCAATTATTATTGGTATTATAATCTACACAAAAGGGTTCTTCACGATACACACAAAAGATGGTTGTTTAAAATCAGAGAATTATATGATAAATACATAATGATCAAGAATAACTATTTATCATAAACACATATATATATATATGTGTGTGTGTGAGAAAGTTGGTATGTGAAAGCACGTGGTTGCATGTATAAAAGATAACAAGAGTGAAAAAAACTACAGAAGGCTTGTGTTACATGGTTAAAGTATATATTTAAATTATGTCAGAACAATGTTAGAAAAATGTTAGAAAAATGTTAGAAAATCTTTTTGGTATATAAACATTGTATTTTGAGAAATAACCGGTTTCGTGTTGTCTTTTCAAATTTCTCTACTTCATTGTAACGTGTTCGCTCCAGTCTGAGAAAGAAGAGTTCTAGATAGGGGGAGGTAATTAGGGATTTCTTCCGGTATAGGGGAGATAATCGAAATCTAGGTGATGGTAGAATTTGATTAATTTACCATGGTTTTGTTCTATATGTTTTTCCCCCTTTTTTCTCAGTGGGGTGATGAATTTCCTTATTTAAATGTGTTAGCAATGGTTAAGTTTGGGTTTCTAAATTCTACCACCTCCTAGATTTTGATTATCTCCCCTATACCGGAAGAAATCCCTAATTACCTCCCCCTATCTAGTACTCTTCTTTCTTAGACTGGAGCGAACACGTTACAATGAAGTAGAGAAATTTGAAAAGACAACACGAAACCGGTTATTTCTCAAAATACAATGTTTATATACCAAAAAGATTTTCTAACATTTTTCTAACATTTTTATGACATTTTTCTGACATAATTTAAATATATACTTTAACCATGTAACACAAGCCTTCTGTAGTTTTTTCACTCTTATTATCTTTTATATATATATATATATATATATATATATATATATATATATATATATATATATATATATATATATATATATATATATATATACATATATATATACATATATATATATATATATATATATATATATATATATATATATACATATATATATATATATATATATATATATATATATATATATATATATATATATATATATATATATATACATATATATATATTTATATGTGTGTGAGTGTGTGCCTGTGTGCGTGTCTCTCTGACTCTGTCTCTGTCTGTCTCTGTCTGTCTCTCTCTCTCTCTCTCTCTCTCTCTCTCTCTCTCTCTCTCTCTCTCTCTCTCTCGTTATATATATGATTAAGGTCATAGGGAGCCATCCCTCCATTCAGCGCGTGTGTTATGAAAGTGATGATTTGAAGTGGTTCAAAGATTTAGCATCTCTTTTCAGGCTTCCTATGCCCTATGCCCTTAATTATAACTGTATTTTGTATTATTATAAATTTCTATATATGAATTCACCTTAATAACTCTATTTTATATGCTGGCCACCGATTAAATTTTTTACGATTTTATCCTCTATTATTATAATTGTATATGTGTGTGTGTGTGTGTGTGTGTGTGTATGTATATGTACATATATACAATTGTTAAACAGGACGTCAAACATTAAGGCAAGGCAAACGTCTCACGTCAAACACAATATTATTATAGGAAGAAATCCTATAAGAATATTGAATATGACTTGAGATGTTTGCCGTGCTTTAATGTTTGGTGTCCTATTTAACAATTATATGTCCACTGCATCGGAAATCTGCAATGGCTCCATAACTACCATCCCTGTTGTAACCTTGGAGTCCCAGTAATCCGTTGCAGCACTTACCTAGCGTTCCTAATCGTTTAGATCACCTGTGAACTAAATCCCCATACTTCATATATATATGTGTGTGTGTGTGTGTGTGTGTGTGTGTGTGTGTGTGTGTGTGTGTGTGTGTGTGTGTGTGTGTGTGTGTGTGTGTGTGTGTAAAGGGAGAGAAAGAATTTCATTCGCGTGCTAACCTTGGAGTTTATCTATTAAGCTCATCTAGATGTCCAGGCTATCAAACAGACAGTAATGAGGAGTTTGTTTTATCAACAAATATCCACATAGTTTTTACAATTACAAACAAGAATAATAGAGTGAGCCAATTTACAATTAAATTATCTGAATTCGAGGTCATGAATATTGCTGTATTGTACAATAATATAAGCAAATATTGATTCTTGAGATGTCATTGACACGTACCGATTTCGACTCTTCAGAATCTGCCCTAGATATTTGAGTTATTAATGATTTATATTTATTTCGAGTTGGGCGTGTTTACATGCTTATATTTGTATATTACGAGCAAAACAGAACAAATAAAACCCTAGTTTGAAATTAAATGGTCAAGAAGAGTGAATCGAAACGAGAAGATAAAAAGTTTAAAATAAAAGCAGGAAATAGAAAAGCGGTTTTTCTTTTAGGCAATATAATTAAATATAGGATTGTCAACAGTTTCTACTTCAAAAAGTATTCTATAGAAATGTCCTTCGAATTGTTTTCAACGCTCTTGAATTATATTTATTCTACAAGCTATTTAGCTATTTAGGTGAGGAATCGTACACATACGTTTGTATTTGTATCACAGTAAAATCTTATTGAATGCTACATTTTAGTAATCAGCCTCATATTGGCAAACAGAATTAACTGAAAAAAAAAAGAAAATCAGTTCAAGGTAGTGTCTAAAACTGTTTTAGAAAATAATTCTGTATTTCTCCTTCCATTGGCAGAGTTGTTAAATTGTCTAGTAAAATACATTGCGCTTTTGTCAAAATTACCTCTACACTTTGGCTTCAAATCCTGCATAGGTTTGTTTTGCTTTCCATTTTTTCGGCTGTCAAGAAATAAAGTAAAATTTCACAGCTGGTGTCACCTTCTCTCCTCCAGCTAGATGTTGCCCTATGTCTCATGTCCTGGACGTTGCCCTATGTCAAGTATGCAAGAGCCCTTCGCCACATATAAATTCTCAAAATTTTGTAGAAAAACTGAATCCAAATAGACTGAGGAGAGTTTACGTCAGCAACAATTTATCATTTCCTAATTCTCTTTACATAAATTTCGAATCATTACTGTGTGTGGTACGAAACCCGAAACCCAGATCATTTATAAAGATTAGAGGTTTGTTATTTACTGTGATAGAAAATTTAGTATTGCTAAAGAAATTTTACTCAGCAGAGAATGTTGTGTAATATTATTCTCGAAGATCCCTTTTATTTGTTGTAGTTGCCATTTACTTTAAAATCCTAACTAAGCATATATTCTTCTTTATCTAGCAACACGGAAGAAAATACGAGAAAACAGCCTTCCACCTTTGAAGTGCGTTTAGTTCAAATGTATTTTGTACTTAATAAAAGATCTCAGTTTCAAAGATCGTCAATTATCATGGTCTTCTCTTTCAAACTTTAACAATAGCTTGCCTTGTGGTTCCAGGTATTATGAAACAACATGCTTATAGCCCTAGGTGAATTGACTTCAAGATCTTAACTTTTACCTTAGAACTCATGCTAGGTTTGGATGTAATGGTGAGATAATTTTTTTAATATTAAAAGGTTTTTATTTTTAACTAACAGAAGCTCGTGTTTGACCTTTTTATGAAGTCATCCCCTCTTTTCTTAATGATAAACATTCACGTAACAAATTATCGATTTTTTAAAAACTTTTCCTGAAATCATGAAAGATATCAATGCCCTTTTCGAAAACAGCAAACTCTTTCAATGAATCTTAAGTCTACGTTAGGATTTTTTAGATATTTTTCTATTGTCTCCAAGTTGCATGCCGGGTGGATTCCTTGTTCGGCAGTTAAGTATCCTGCAACAGTAGGATATGGGATATGCTACTTTTCATTAGAAAAAGCAAAAAAGATTCCATCTGAATTGTAAAATTATCTCCTTGAATAGTTGATGTGGTATTTTGTATTTGTATTGATTTTTTAAATCGTAATATTGAAAGCAAAATTATTGAACATACAAAAGCCTGAAAATATTAATAGTAAATAAAAAATATCCGTATCCATAAATTTTAGGCTTGATGTTCAGGGATTAGTTTTTTTCTATTATTCAATAATTATGAGTCTAATGACTTCTCATTGTATCCTTCAACCGAATCCTGGGGACCTCTTTAGGCGACTGGCTAATACCTTCAGTTCAAAAAGACACAGACATATATATGATGCAATTAATTTAATGAGATTAGCAGATAAACACAAACTGATGATGATTAGAATTAGCAGGCACTTAGTTATTTGTATTATTTAAATATATGTTGTGTTTAAAATGAACCATGCTGATATCTATATCGTTGTTGTTTTTAACCCGGTCAGCACCGATCAGGCCGAATTATGATAAAAATAATTCCACTGTGGCCATCCAGTATTTCTTCGAATATGACATCCAAAGCATTTTCAGAATCCTTTTAAACTATTGGGTGTGAGTTGAAGATTTGGTTGCTATTTCTGGTAGGTTGGACAACCATAAAAATGCTACCCAATTATTTTGTGTCATTACTGATGCCATTTCAATCATAATTGGTCGAAAATTAGTGACAATTTCTAAATTAATTAGCCTGGATTTTACAGGATGGGTGACGCCTGTTTATAGCAAAGTCTACAGGCATGGGTATGCTGAAGCTACCAGTAACCGAGCCTGTCCTAATTGCTCACAGGGAAAAACGAAAGTGCCCAGCATGCACTTATTCAGTGTTCGTGTATAACTGATTTATAGATTTATATTGAACAATTGTTACCACTTATATAACTGATCCTATTACCAACCGAATCTCTGGAGAAGATTAACTTACCACCTTCCTTTAGGCAAGAAAGAACAAATTGTTTTCTTTCTGGTGGATCTCGCCCAGGAATTTGTGCGTTGGCTGCACGTTGACTACATATACCACCCACCAAGTTAAATGAGACAGTAGAAAGGGAAATACTATCCACCAATAAACTTTTTGTAAGGTTGTTGCTGCTGCTGCTGTTGTTGTTGTTGTTGTCGTCGTCGACGTCGTTTTCGTTGTCATTGTTGTTGATGATGATGTTCTTGTTGCGTAGTTCCAGATCGAACAGTCCTATGGCTCGCAAGTAGTTTAGTGAATGACACGATATACAGATCCATCATTCCACTTACAAATGTTTTACCAAGCTGAGGACTATACTGCAAACACCTGCATGAAGTAATGATTTGCATATCATATCGTGAGAATCATATTGCAGGGTCGTCATGAGTCCACTTAAGTCCTCTGTATCCGGAGGTCCTGGTAGTGAACACAGCACAGGCGTGCATAGTTAACTGAGTTCAAACTGAGACAGCTGATGTAACTATTTCTATACATGTGTCCCTATACTTGGGGACACATATATATAGAAATATAATGGAAAAGAAAGTGCTTAAAGGACAGGACGTTGGACGAATTGGAGGATCTGTGATAGTACTAAATATATCTTCACGTCATTCTGATTTCTTTACTGACTTTTATGCGTATTGCAAACATTAGCAAGAAATTGCATGTAACTACTAGTATCATTGTTTTCTAGATGCGTAGAATGACTGTGAAGTTTGAGAAGGATATTAGGTTACATTTGATGTCTTCTGATTGTATTGATTCAAAACAGTCTTTTTTTTAATTTGTGGATTTAATAGCTACTACTTTAAACTATGTTTGTCGAGTCAGATTTCAAAGTGATTTAAGGGTTTTAGTAACTGCTGTGTAGTCTCAAGAAAATGATGGGAGGAAGTGAGTGTGACTGTTATCGATGTATGCAAATGTCAAATTGTTTTGCCCATTTCACGCCTAATCAGATTGGAACGTCTGTTCTACATTTTTGTGGACTGAATGCATTTTACTAGTAGCGTTTGGACTAAATATGCGGTTGTTTACAAATCCTTTATTGTGTTATTTTGTTGTCATTAGTGTAAATAAAATTCTACAGATTAACTTCTGGAAACTTGCACTTTCTTTTACACTCAATTTGATTTTCCCCAAATGAACCATTGATCAGAACTACCAATGCAAAAATAATTAATGATTGTATTATAAAGGAAAAGAATAAAATTTTGTAATGAGAACCATGTATCTGGTGCGATGCAGCTAGTGCAGATACACTCGGTTTCAAACTTACCACCTTTAGCCGCAAGTATCCAGGTTGTATCACACCCAGTCCAATTCTTTTATGGGAAAATAAAGTTCCAGCATGGTTAAAACCTGATTCAACCAGGTATGAGGTAGGGAAGGCAAGCAAAAGTAATTTCAGATGTTTCCACAGATTGGAGTAGGAATTCAATATATTCTGATGGTACCACAAACATTCTTTGCCATTCTGGCGACATCGCATTGTGACGTCATTGTCATTTTGTAATTCTATCAATTCCTCCGTGACATCATCCTCGCAATCGACTGCATCCACCTCAAACGGATTGCTATACCAATTTGGAATATTCAGCGCAATAATATCTTGAAATCACTCCACCACGTTATCGTGCAATGATTGTAAATAGTTGCGATATGTGGTTAAATCCTCATCATTCAATTCATCTTTCTAAGAATCAAGTTGTGGAAATTGATGGAATTGATGTTTTGAAATGTTAGTCTTAAACAAAACCAATTTCGAAATGAAGGTAGTGATAAATGATTTACAATCAACGAGAGTTTTTCTGTTTCTTTGCAATAACTTATTCAAATAATTTAATTTTGTGAATATATCCCAAAGGAAAAAGATATCGTACCTTGCAACCGTAGATGAAGCGGATTGTGGAGCATTTTCAAAGAAAAAGATATAGAAAACAGTTCAACTAAACGTAAAACACAGTTTCTTTTGACATCATTCAATCTATTGTTCATATTTTTTGCCACTAAATCTTGCGATGTGCCAAGCAATGAACAGTTAGTACCTGGTGGGAAATTTCACGATTTAGGAGAGGTGAGACACCTCTGTATCTTCATATCGTCGAAGGGGCTCCATCAGACGCACAGGCAAGAATATTACAGAGTGGGATATTATGTTCAAAAAGGAAAGACTTAAGAGTGCGAAAAATAGTTGATAGTTGCACCTTTTGAATCAAGCGGCAATTCCTCTGTCATCAGCATTTCCTCACAAGGAAATACCGAACACATACCATCATCAAACATTGTCGACAACAGCTGATTCATCCACTTGTATAAAAAATTCAGAACGCTGCTGAATACCAATGAGCTGATGTTTGACATCGTTGGCTATTTTATCGATGTGTCTAAAAATTGTATTATTATTAAGTGGCATCTTCTTCATAATCTTATCGAGTTTTTCGTGCATAATGGTTGTCAAAACCTCTTCGATAACTGGACCAAGTAATGTTTCTCCAATTGTGTGAGACTTCCCAGACTTAGCAACAAGCAATACAATGTTGTACGATGCAAACAACCCGTCATTCTCTTGTTTACTTGTTTCCTGGAGTGGCGTGATGAATGTAAAGTATGATAACAGCTTGTCCTTCTTGTCAGAACGCTTTGCATCAAAGTGATACTTCAAGCGTGTTTCATGGCAAAGAATGCATTTTGGTAACTGACAGTTCTGAGGAGAGGGAATAAATCCAAACGATAAATATGTACTACTGTACTGTCAACAAATTTTCTTAACTGGAGGCATCAGTTGAGATGTCTTAGAAAGTTAAAGTTCTAAGACATCTCAACGCTTCTAAAAGCAAACCTCGTTTGTTTGTTTACGTTTGTCGTAATCTGAATTTAACATATAGCGTCTCATAAAGTGAGATTTCTACACATCTTAAATTTGCAGAGGACTTTGTTATGGGGGACTCTAGCTCAATCGGTCGAGCATCGTGACGCGTAATCACGGAGATGTGAGTTCGAGTCCACAGCTAACTACCTACACTTTTCCTGAAAAATAGGGGTAGCTTATCTTGTTCAGGCTATATTATTAGCATTATCATGCGATTGATAATTTTAAAATCACTTCTTTAACTTTTTAATATATTTTTTATTATCATCGCTATATGTAACAAAATTATGAGTTAAGCTACTGATAAGTGGAGTCTGCTTGTGACCATATTTTTCTTCAAAACCGTTATTTGCACCGTGCTAAATGCGATATGGAACGAATATTTGCATGTTCACTCTTTAGACGTCTGATTCTGTCTAGACGTATTAAGAATAAATATCAAAATTTGTTCCAGATCTGGTTTACACAGTGCAAATAACGATTTTTTTATCGATTGGTAGGTATAAGCACGGATCACCAATCAGGAAAAATTTGTTCGCTGAGTATATGGACAAAGCCACCAGTTTTCTGTAGGCTCAGAGTTGCGGCTGCTTCTGGCTGACGAGACACATTTCGAAACACCCATGTCCCAGAATGCCATTGACAATGTGCTGAATGTGTTGAGCACAATATCATCATAACAGTAAGAAGCTATTCCTCTATGTCGTACATAACAGAAACCAGCATATCTTGCGTCCGAATCTACCAAGATGTGTTGAGAATAAATACGCAAATATTCATATTGTCTTAATAAATATAAAGACGACATGAACTACACAATCTCATACAAAACGTTAAGTAATAATTTCAACTTTTTTATTTAGTTTCGTTCTTATTAACAACGCTGTTTCTGCATGATTTCATAAGTGCTATTTTCAATACAGTGTAAAGTTTAAATTCAATAAAATTGGTGGAAGTCTATAATAGAATTCTAAGTTGTTTTCTCGGCGACATTGCCGTAGCTAAAGCTAAATGATTCATTTGCCTTTCGTTTTTCAAGCAGAAAATGCTCCCACTTTATTCTTGGATGATAAGAAACGGTTCATGTAGAACAGCACTCAAATATTTAAAGCATAAATAAATAAACAGTGTAATAATTTATATTTGCATAGTCAATCTTCGGATCTTTGCATCCCATGTCATGATAATTTATTTACTTAAAATAAAAATGTCTTTCAAAATGGAAGGAATGTCAAGCTATAATATTCTTCTATTCTATAAATATTATGGCCTTGGGTATAAGAAAAAATCAATGCAATTGCTTTTATATATATATATATATATATATATATATATCTTTCATTTATCCTCGGGCATATTCCATAAACTTCGTTATTTTGGGGATCAGATGCTTTGCTACAGAACGACAAAGTGGTTAATCTCTAAAAATGTTATTTTCCTATCAGTTTATTACTCATCGATGCATGAGGAATGTTATTTCCTATATCCAGTTTAATAAAAATCATAAAAGGATATTTTTTTACTTTCCATAATGTTCACCTAGCTGAACTATTCAACATTGCGGCAAAGTGGACTGAGGTTATGAGATGGTCTAATAACAGCGAAATTCCAATAGATTCTTAACTTTTAGATATAGTGAAAATAAGGAGAAAAGAAGTGTTTGCTGTGTATTTAGAGGTGAGCTGAAAGAGATTTTCCAATTTGAAACATTTGCCCCAACTAGAAGGTGACAAGTTTCTAGCTAATGCTATTAGGGATACATTTTCCTTAAGTCCTAAATAAAAACAAAATGGAAAATGATAGTGGAAAGAAGTAAAATATTGATCGATATAAGGAATTGCCGAAAAGAAAATGACTAAATGTGAGCAAAAAGACAAGAGCTTAGGTTTAGTTTAATACTGATATAAAGAGCAAACTCAACATAGATTACGTTTCATATTATTGTAGAGGATTGTATATTTATAAATCTTTTACATGGTAAATATAATAAATAATGCACGTGTACACACCAAAATATACATACACATATATATATGCATACATACAGAAATGTATATATACAGAAATGTATATATATATATATATATATATCGAAAGAGAGAGAGAGAGAGGGAGAGAGAGAGGGAGAGAGAGAGAGAGAGGGAGAGAGAGAGAGAGTGATACACATATATATATGTACACATAGAAATGTATGCATGTATACATACATAGATGTGCGTGTGCGTGTATGTATATACATATATATATATATATATATATATATATATATATATCATAAATGAATTAACTGGTGAATCGATAAGATTTTCACCGTAAAGTTGGTATTAAACATATACACCAATGTGAAGCAGAAAGAGAAATAGGACCTGTGACAAGTCAAGCGATTCATTTATCGCTTACCGGGATTACAGTATATAGGAAATGTGTTCCATGACATACCGGTCTTCTAAAACCGGCGCCAACCAAGACGTGAAGCGTGCTTAAGGCTGCAATGTTTTGTGTGTATAACCTCGACCTTCCGTATAATATTAGCCGTATCACGTTAATCCATCTACAGTTGCTACAATGCACATGTTTAGTGCAATTGGCAATTTGTCGCAATTGTGCAACGAAGGGTTTGGAAGCGCAGCATAGTGTGAAATTTTGCTTCATATTAGTAGAAACTTTCACATGGTGAGATTTTTCCAATGCTGCAACAAAAATATGAGGAGAATTTAGGTAGCGTATACAATGTTATGAATGATAAAGACAATCGCCAAAAGCAGCTACTTATTAATAAAAACAGAGTTACACTCGGTCAAAAGTTGCTTGATCATTCGAAGGCTACTTTACGTGGAATGAGTGCTTCTATTTCAGATGATACGCTACAATGGTTTGCACATCGGTTGTGAGAGTTATATTTTGGCACTATTTCATATACAATATTTTATGTTTGGAGCTAATTTTCAAACCTGATTATTTACATTCTCTAATGCATTTCCAATTTTTTTTTTCACTTTGAAGTGGTGATAAATTGGGCACATGTAAATTTCAGTCTACTATATTCACGAAAGTTATCAACTTGCTTTCTTATTTAATTTGGATTTTTTTTTTCAATTAGCTTACAAGGTATCACAGCTTATTCATCCAAATATATTTCACAATCGAATCACTCTAGAATATCTTCGCTATCATCTCCTCCATTCTTTTATGTTTGACGAGCTATCGTTTATATTTTAGATATATATAGCACTCAATTACATTCAGCTAAGTATTGTATTTTATCATGGCATTGACTGATTTTAGTTGTTTACTTTAGAGATAAACAATAGTTTTGTGGCATTTTGAAGCGTTAATGATTTGTTATTTTCAAAATAGATTCCATCTGCAAAACACTTGGTACCAGTAATATTATTACAGATAACTATCCTCTTGTAGAAACAATGTAACTCCTTCTAATATCGTTTAGAAGTTTAGTTAATAGGGCAAAAGTTAAGCAGAAAAATATGGACGTGGGCAAATAGCTTAACATTTTATTGCGATTAATGTAGACGTATAATCTTTCCAGAACACTAAAATCTATGAAGAGATATTGAGGATGTGCTTTAGAATTTATGGAATCTTGCTAGTTTTTTTTCTTCTTTTCTTTAAATAATGAAGATAGTTCTGAGTTTGTATTTTATTGTGTGTTCCACGCCTGAACCTCTTCTTTTCATCTGGCTTCAGTTGATTTAATTAGAAGAATTACGAAATTACTTTCTTCCCTGTCCATCTTAGAGTATCATTGAGAGAGGAACTATAGAAATAAGTCCTCAATTTCTGGGAGCATATATGTACAGCGTGATATTAGTTTTGATATGACTTGTATTTAGCAATACAGCACCGGAGATGAATTGTATATCTTTATTAAACCTTTAACCAATGCGTATATGTCCTGAAAGTAAGTAGGTGTTTTATTAAACAGTTTTATATTGAATCTATTCCAAGTATCCGTTTTTCCTTATACCTTGCAGGACTTCCGTATCTTTCTTCTTGATGACTCATATTGCTTATTTGTTTAGATTATTTATCTTGTAGATTTCTATGACTATGGGATTACCATATTTCATTTATTATTATTGTTGTTGATTTGTGTTGTGAATTTAATTTGGTTTCTCTAGATGATTCTACTGCCAAAGCTAGATATTTTACTTATAGTGTGGATTACTTTGTAAATAAGAGGATTTTCATAATTTGCATTTATGTCAGAGTCTTTAGCCTTGCTATTGTTTCATAATTCTATTTCATTACAGTTATAGTTTTACTGTTACGTGAATTGGCATTAGGGTTATTTTTTTCAGTTTTGATTTATTTGAGTATCCTAGCTTCTACGGGATTACAGTTATTTGTATAAATACTGAGGGGGATAATTATATGATGACACTAGATTTAAAACCGCTGCCTATTTGCCATTGATAGATTCACAAGGTTCTCTTACCCTGAAGTAGCCATCTAAGTCACAAAACCACAAATGTTTATCTCTAAATAATTGCCATGAGGATTGACAGGCTTCTATTGTAAGTATTGGAGGCACAATGGCCCAGTGGTTAGGGCAGTGGACTCGCGGTTTCGATTCCCAGACTGGGCGTTGTGAGTGTTTATTGAGCGAAAATACCTAAAGCTCCACGAGGCTCCGGCAGGGGATGGTGGCGAACCCTGCTGAACTCTTTCACCACAACTTTCTCTCACTCTTTCTTCCTGTTTCTGTTGTACCTGTAATTCCAAGGGCCAGCCGTGTCACACTGTGTTACACTGAATATCCCCGAGAACTACGTTAAGGATACACGTTTCTATGGAGTGCTCAGCCACTGGCACGTTAATTTCACGAGCAGGCTGTTCCGTTGATTGGATCAAATGGAACCCTCGATGTCGTAAGCGACGGAGTGCCAACAACAACAATTGTAAGTATTAAACAGTTGAAACTCTATGTGATGGAAAAGTAAACATTCACAAAATTTGTTTTACTTTTACTGTATGTAGTCAGTAACCCTTCATGAGGTTAGCAAGTAAAATTCTCACAACCGCTCACATACATACAAGTATGTATCTGTGTGTGTGTTGGTGGGGTTTGTTGGTTGCTTGTGGGTGTGCATGCGATTTTTAAAGATATTGGATCGAACAAAAAATTATTTTGTTCTGAATAAGTATTAGGATATATGTGTGTTATGTAGGTGTATTTGTGGATGCATATATATATATATATATATATATATATATATATATATATATATATATATATATATATATATAAATCGACCGCTGCTTTTCGGGCAATTGTGGTCCCTATCAGCATGTATGTATACAATTATGTGCCTTGACTGCAGCATTAAAGCGTTTAGCTCTCATTTCTAGCAATGTAGGTGTTTCTAACGCCCTTAGTCATATTTAATGATGGTTATAGTTTTCCTTTTTGGTACACGTTGCTTGCAACTGCCTACAGATATATACATGTATATGTTCGCTTTATCGGGTTTCATTTTTAAATATTTCTTCATATTTCTTTAAGACATGGTTATTTATTTACTTCGTACATTTTTTCTTTTTTTTACAGTCGGAGGGATTCTGAAATTACGACACCATTATATATTGTCAATAAAGTTAATTATTATTGATCAAATAAGAGTTTCCTCGTTCCCTACTATAAGCAGATGATCGATATGGAATCTATTTTTCTCTGTCTTGTCTTTGAACCTAAGTCATAATATTTAAACGTAAAGCTTTAAAATGTGTAGAAAAGATGCATTTTCCTTTCTTTATTGTTTTCCAACGAACAGGCACAGAATTTATTGGATAAAGATTTCTTTCTTTAATTTCTTCGTTTTTTTTTTTGCCTTTGTTTCTTGCTAATGAGACTTTATCGTCCAGTCTTATAGTAGTAAAATTCAAAATAAATAGGGATGAAATTTATTTAAATTGGAAATTAAAAGTTTATTATATTCACCTTTTAGCGGGTTCAATTTAATGCAAAATTCTAGTTTGCCAATAGAGAAAAATCGTGAGATTCAAAATATCTATATAGCCAAATATGTCCGTCAGACAGATTATGTATACAGCACCTAAAAGTTAATTATCAACGGGTCAAAAGCAGCATTGGGGAAACCCGGTGGGGGGTCTGCGTTGCAGTGAATTTTGATAAGTTTATAGGCTTAAGAATTTGGCCGGATTCAAGAACCTCTCTGAAGAATTTAATATACAATGCTATTGTTATTCAACTTGAAACTGTGGAAACTGCAATGTTGCGCTTCAAAATGCTTGTGGACTGTTTGATACAGGTGAGAAACACACTTTGCCTTTTTTAAACTCTCATTTATGTACAGCTATTCAATTTAAAGGTTTCCAAATGAATGTCTTTTTCTCTCTTCGTTTCTCCTATTTCTCTGGTTCTCCTCCTCCCTCTCTCAATCTCTCTCTTTCTTTCTCTCTCACTTTCTCTTTCACTTTTCTCTCTTTCTGTATTTTTGAGCTTTCGCTAACACGTGATTGTTCATACTAAAGAATAACGTTTTATGAGGATTGTCAACATTTGTAAAACCAGCTACATAGAGATATTGTTAAGATATGAATTTTCTTTTAGTGCTATACATATAATTCAATAAAAATAATGTGCTATATGACTTAAGAACTTAACTAAATGCATGCCATACAAAATGGAAAACCAAATAAAGAGTAAAATAAACGAGTCTGTCAAGATGTATTTTGAAAAGGTAAGTATACTTTCCACCCAATTTTAACATATTTGCTTCCTAAGCTATTATATTCAAACTAGAAAAAAGTTTATAAATGAATTATCGGTTTTCTTTTTCATAAGTTTAGTGCTATATTTCTTTTAGTTTCTTGATAAAAACTGCACTGTATATCGAAGAAAACGATAAATTACTTTCAATTATTTACATGTCCATTAGTTATGAAAACTATTCAAAATACAAATGGTTAGGTTGTAAAAGAGACCTAGGTCTTCAGAAACGATTGAAAGATCGTTCAGAATTTATTGTCAGTTGATAAAAATATTTGACTTAACAATCTATAATGTGCGGAAAGGTGAAAGAAGGACAATTGACGATAGAAACTTAAACTTAAATACTTTTGTGACCTAGTAAGCAACATTGAAAATATATGTCCACATGATAGTTGAAATTGGTTGCAGGTATATCACAAGATTATGAGTTTCTAGTCTGATAAAGTTATGGTTTATTCTCTCTCGTACTGACCTCTGATACCTTGATAAAATTATCTCCTAGCACATGACTCCGAATAGGGAAAAAATTGCAAATGAAATAGATAATACTGGTGAATGAAGTCAAACTATTTCACTTTATCTCCTTAAGAGATGCAATGGAAAATATAGAAAGTTATCTTTAAAATAATCTTCTTATTCACGCTCTCCCACTTATGCATACAGTATTTTTTGCTGTACACGTTTATTTAAGCTGCATGTCTATACATGCATATTCGATTTTCCGTACTTTTTGGACGATACCTTCAATAAATCATGTCCTATTTCAGCTCTCTTCTACTCTGCTCTTTATACGAGTAACAACAGTACATCCGGTGGATTCTGCTTCACTTATTTTCCCCTGCATTGACAAGCCTCCCCATTATATGTTCAATCTCACAATTATAGTTTCACGCTTTCTTACACATGGGTTTGTTAATTAGATCAGCATTAATTAGATCATTTGTGTTACATAAAGCATCGAACAGTATTATAAATTTATGGGTGCTTTAAATGCTATCAACACCTATGCATCTTAAGTTTTTTTCTTTTTGTTTATTTATTAGAGATATCACATCTCTTCTTATGTATGCATTGCTAACATTAATAACAATGTTCAACTCTTATTTCCTACAGATAAATCAAAATCTCTTCCCAGATTGTACTAAACATTCAAAAGTGCATTACGATTACTTAGCGCGTATTTAATATCTTTAATAACTAGCTATTAGTAACCTCTGCTTGTTCTCTTTTCTATCATTGCATATATTTCTAAAAGGTGCCAGTAATAGAGTTTGATAAAATTAAGTAGTCCTTAGGTTCCATGCAAGCTTAAACGTTGGTTGGTACCTTATTAAGTAAGTATTTTAATAATTTATTGAAGTGTCATATACTTCCTTTCTATCTAAATTCGCCTAAAACTATTTTGTGACATGTGTTAAGCTACATCAAGTTAGATTCCATTCTATAAAACACATCATTCACTAAACAGTATTTTGTACAGGATGTTTATATTAAATCATAAATCCCAAGGCTGTAAATAATATATGCCTTTTTTAAAATCTTATACGACGCTTGGAATTGCAAGTCTCAATGCATAATGATAAACTACTGGGCGAAAAGTTTTGTTGGTCATTTATCATTATATGAATGTAGAATATCCAATAACAGACCAATAACCCCGAGTAAAAGGACATTTCATAATTAGTATAAGATAAATTTAGACTGTGAGAGAGACTCAGGAATAAAATTTCTCTTGTTTTTCCCTCTTCCTCAATACTTTCTCTTTCACTCTCCTTGCCTCTATATTTCTGTTTAGACAAAGCACTTCCTTTTTTTCCTCATTCTTATTTGCTTTTCCTTGTTGACTCATTATCATACAGCTGTCGTATTTAATATTATAAAGTAAAATTTGAATTATCTCAGTATTGAATATTTATTTTTGTAATTCGTTGAAATATCTTCCCTAATTCAGAGAGGCTGGCACTGGATGGCAGAAATATATACTTTTTGTGATTGCCACTGTAGTTGACAGATTTGCTTGTACTTTTAGAATTAATCAGCCATGTGGTTAAAGCGTTCACTAGCTATGCTTTCGGGTTCACATCTGTAGTTCGTCACTTTAAGCCAAGTACTTTATACGAAGGTCTCGAATTGAGCAAAGCTATGTGATAGAACTTTGATAAATGAAAACTATGACCCTAAAAGAGATAGAAAATGTGGGATCTAATAGAATATACTAAAGGTCTTTAAGCTTAAAATTAGAAAAAAACATTAAAATCATTTTCTATACCCTTGTATTTCGTAAATTTTCAATTGCTAAGGTTAGTATAAAGGTGGGATTTGTGTAATGAATCTTAATGAGTGAACTATATACGCAGAACACCTTCGATGCAAACTCACACACACGGACTAAGTAGATTCTACGTATGCTGTCAGCTATCAGCACGATCCGTTATCAACAAGCACGCTTTATATAGTAGTCCTATAGTCGTTACAGCTGCCTGTAACTCCCTAGGTCGTCAGTAAGCAGTGCCTATTCCAACATCCAACACAGCACAGCGGTGATGCAAAATCCATAAGAACTATGCAACGAAACAGTAATAAACACTTGATGTCGGGAAAATAATTACTACGCGTAGGTTTTGAAGCGTTATTCGTTGTATCATCAGTCAATAACAATATGTCCTACATCGAGAACATTTCATTATATTTTAGTATATCGTTTGCAAGATTATTGGTGTAATTTTGTGTGTTGCAACAAATTTTGTTGTGTATCGGGAGGGTCATTATGCCAATAATAAACACATACACCGCTTTACTTTCACGCCTTTATTGTTCGTCAATTGGTTAGCTATTTAACTAACTAATCGATTGTTTCGTAAATCATTTGGTTAATCAACCACTTGTGTTTGTCAGTTTCCTTTCGTCGTTAACAAAATAGAATTTTGCTTAAACTACAATAGTCTTTTTGTTGAATCATATCATCATATGTACTTGTGTGTCTCTGTTGCAGACTCACTTACAAGTCCACAAGTTTAAAGTATGACCACATGATTTTCTATTTTCACGTTCTTCTGCAGAATTACTTGCATTGGCATCTGCCCGAACACACACACACACACACGTGTATATATGTATCGAAGTATGTATTTTTATGTTACTTATGCACAAATATATACAGTCCATCAAGACTCCTCGTAGAATGACGCATTTATTTCAAGACATTTTAATATGTTTCGTATACTATTTCTTCGCGCCAAAATTGAAACCACTTTATATTGAACAAGAACTTGATTTTGACATTCAAACACTCCGGTAGAAAATGTACTTTCCTATTTTGTGTTTTTGAGATTGCAGGAAGTCTGTGTAACTCATTCCGTATTTTATTTTCGGATGCATCTGTACTTTGTACAGTTATTTGATTTTATAACTATTTAATCAATCACGGAGAATATATAGAGAAAATAACGAAGCATTCTAAAGTCTAATTAACTCTTCTCTTTCATAATAATAATAATAATAATAATAATAATAATAATAATAATAATAATAATAATAATAATAATAATAATAAATAAATAAAATAACCACCATAGGACTGCAAAAATACCTACTCCAGAAGCAAGGAAAACTAATACAAATAGCCACAAAACACGAGCAAAACAAAAAACTGTTTTCAGTATTCAAGGAAGCTGACAAATACAAACAAGAAATCAATCTACCTAACAAATACGAAGAAGAAGAAGAAGAAGAAGAAGAAGAAGAAGAAGAAGAAGAAGAAGAAGAAGAAGAAGAAGAAGAAGAAGAAGAAGAAGAAGAAGAAGAAGAAGAAGAAGAAGAAGAAACAATAAAAGCTATAAAACAAATGAAATCCAAACTAAAACTAGAACAGCAACGGACCATGATAAAACGATGGCAAGAAAAGCCCCTACATGGTAAATACTGGGCTAAACTAAATGCAAAAGAAATAGACAGAGAAAAATGCCAGCAATGGTTGAGAATCTCAGGACTCAAAGCAGAGACTGAAGGATTTTTAATTGCTGCACAAGACCAAAGCCTCCCCACCAGAAATTACCAAAAACACATAATGAAAAGAAACATAATAAGTAACTGTAGAATATGTGGAGATGGACAAGAAACAATAAATCATATTATCTCTGGCTGCCCAGGCCTGGCTAAGAAGGAATATATTCACAGACACGACAGAGCTGGGACCTATATACACTGGAAGCTATGCCAACACTATGGAATAACAACAGAAAAAAGATGGTATAAACACACGCCAGAAAAGGTCACAGAAAACGAGAAAGCAACCATACTCTGGGATATGCCAATACACACAAATAGAGAAATTAAGGCAAATAGACCAGATATAGTTGTCAAGGATCATGATGAAAAAAATGCTTTCTAATTGATGTATCAATACCAGCAGATGACAACGTTTCTCTAAAAGAAATGGAAAAAGTTTCAAAATACAAAGACATGGAAATGGAGATAACTCGAATGTGGAATCTAAAAACAGAAACAATTCCTATCATATTAGGTGCCTTAGGTATAATAAAAAAATATTCAGACAAATACATAAGAAAAACACCAGGACTTACAAATATATATAACATACAGAAAATTGCACTACTGGGCACTGCACACATTCTACGCAAAACACTTTCAATACACTAAACATAAGAGCACCACAGCAAACCACAGCACATACCCAAGGCGCACAGAGCTGCGCTCGGTAGTGAAGTGAAAGTACGTTATAAAAATAAAACTACTGAATAATAATAATAATAATAACAATAATAATAATTTCTTTATTAATTTATGATGATGATGATGATGATGATGATGATGCCGTTGTTCGTTCTGGTTATTATTTTCATTGTTATTTTTTATTTTATCATCATCATCATCATTTACCGCCATCACTACTACTACTCTTTTATGTTGATATTGTGTACTTTTACTGACCTGGCATATTGATTTTTTTTCAAAAGAACTAACCTGCAATATATCGGTGCATTTTTCCCGTTAATGGCGGCCCCTGCAGTGCGGTATCCTTGTTGAACCACTGTGTATTGTTTTTTATTAAATCATGTCTAATCTATGTATAGAGATGCATGAATTCTAATAATGGCATCATAAATGTTTACGAAAGAGAAGCGTAAAGAAGCGATCATAGATGATTCAAAGAGCGAGGAAGAGAGCCGAGATGACTCCATAATAGTTAAATAGGGATAACAACGTCATGGCAACAGCCTGCAGTTCTGCTACCATACTAACGAAAATCATTGACGTCACTGACAAGGCAGCAACTATTACCTCCAATATATCAACATCAATGAAGGCGAATAAGATATACACGGATATTTGCATCAATAACACCAACAGTACTAAGAACAAAAACAAGATCACACAAATGGCTTTGTAGTCTACTTACTGCTCGCGTAAAGATCCACTGTATAGGACATCTGTTCCAAAGGAATGTAGAAGTGGTTTAAAATAAACATCATAATGTCTGGACTGATGGCACTTTCAGCCGAGGAAGTAAACAAGATCCAACAAAGGATTATTTGGTATAAGTGCATTAATCGAAATGAACAGACTTTGATATATTTCATTCATGTGAACAGGTGGAAATTTTAAAAGACGTTTGATCTGTATTCGGGTACATATCGCTTGGCAGGCAACAGAGGTGGTGATAACCGTCTGCAAACGCTGGTAGGGAGATGTGGACCACATACGCACATATGCGTTTAAGGAATTTGTGATTATACTAATTATATTGAACGCGTTAAGGAGTTAGAGTCATGAAAGTTCCATCCTAGAGGAACCAGGCTACTGTAGATGCAATGAGCGAAAAACACTGAAAAAGTGAACGGAACAAAGCAAATTTTTATTCCCCATGCTTAGTTTGAACAAAGCGTAAACACAGATACGTTTACCACAAGCTGTACGAACATTTCCTGGCATTCAAAGATTTTTAGGGACCCGATCAATGAATGAGTTAAGCAGAAGTTTACGAGAGCCATCATCAGCAATAGATGGCGGGTCTTGCTAAAGAGAAGGCTCAGAGAAGCATTCGTCAGCTTTAGCAAAGAGGCAGCAACAGTGAACGGTTTAGTAGAGGAAGTGCTCCTCAATTAATAACATGAGAAGCGCACAAAAGGTATTGCACACAAAATATTGATATTGAGACTCAACCACTTTTCTTGATGCAAAACCTGAAGGATGGATTATTCGTGCTAAGTCACATGCGCTGAATCCCATGGATCCCAAACCTTTCAGTACTTTTGAGAAGCAGAAGCACAGATGATGGGCTAGCTGAGAAGGCTGTTGAAAGTCATCTAGCAAGACAAGGTCCTAGAAACGGAGGTCTTCTTCCGAGCTTATCTGCCATGAATTTACGTATTGCTGAAAAGATGTCAAGTCAGGTGGGCAGGCCATCTTTTTCAAATGCCTTACACACGACTCCCCAAGAGACTGTATTACAGGGAACTATCGGAAGGTAAGCGCACGTAGGGTAAACAGAAAAAGTGTTTCAAGGATATACTCAAAGACTTACTGAAGAGCTTTGAATTCAATCCCGACACCTGAGAAACGTCACGCTGCCTGGTGAAGCTGCATCAACAGACGTGCCACCTCCTACTAACATAACAGGATTGCATGGACACAAAGAAAGCGGGAACTGCGCGAGTCCAGAGCTAACGCTTTGTTTTCAGTCACAGCAGACCAGTGTTCCGTCCTCTTTCCCCATGTGATGTCCTTGGTCATCGTCGACAACGACGGAATAATTATATATGTGTGTGGGTGTGTGGGTGTTTGTATGTGTGTGTTTGTGTGTGCATGTGTGTGTGTGTGGGGGGGGGGTCAATTATATATATGTACAAAAAATGTGTATGTGAGAGAGAGAAAATGCTCTTGTATTTTTCAGCCTTTATATAATACAATTTTATTGCATGTATAGGCCTTTCTTGCTAATGAAAACAATTTTTATTGCTAGAATGCAATCCGATGCACATAAGTCCCTACCAGTCGGGCAATAAGGTTGGTAGAAGTTCTACGTCTGCATATATGGAGATCTGGAAGGGCGAATGTGAGCGACGACGTTCTCGAGGAAACTCTGGACGTCGACATGCTATGTTTCGGGGAACTTTCAGGCCGGGAACTATCACGGATAATTTCAAGAAAATCTTGGCCTTGAGTTACTTCAGAGGTGCACTGCCAGCCAAGATAACTTTTTCAGACAATGAGGTATCACCATGTGGGACTACCGAATATGCATGGAGAGCGACACAATCGTACTACACGTACTCGTGCCGTGTGCCAGTATTGTTGACTTGTAGGTTTACGTCGGATTAGCTTTTGTTGCGTGTAGAACAAATCTAACTATCAGCCGAGACCATCGTGCGAATCACGTCATTGCCCACATTTAAGAAGGTTGGAAAGGCGGTGGTCTCTATTTAGCGGCTACGGAGAAAGACATTGTATGGTGAATGCGGTTAAAAAGATCATGGAAAAGCGTCTTCCTTTTCAGTTAAGCTCTCATTGCAAGTATATCGAAGAGATTTTCTCATGAGACAGGTACCGTCTACAAATCAACAGTTGTTTATTTACATGCAAATATCTCCATAAATCTGATTTATAAAAATAGGAGACTTTATAGGAATATACCAGCTTAAAGTATTTACCTATCTTCTAAATTACATTCTGTTTATGTACAAGTTAGTTACTAGTAAATACACATCATTGCTGTAACAAATATACATAATAATTCCTTGACTTGCCGTCGCTCTAATTCTTGCTTTTCTTTAGCCTCTGGAGAGTTCCGACTGAGAAGACCCACGATCAAAATTATTCCATCCGGGACCTTCCTGCCTTCATTACGTATATAGTGTATTTAAGACTATATAACCCATTGTCTTTCACGTTTCATGATGATATTATTAAATTCAAGGAGATGCGAAAAGACTTCTATGGCTCAGATTCATTGATTTTTATGAATCGGATACATGAATGGTCAGTACAACATACTTAAGCTGAGTGAATCTCCAAGCTATATCTATTATAGAATTTTGGTTCACCCGTACAAACTATAGGAGATTTCATCAATCATACTACACTCCAGTTTTAGATCACCTACTTCCATTTCTATCAGAATATACATTGATAATTTATAATTTAGTATCCTTAGCAGTCGACTGAGGGCACATATATAAATGTTCAAATTTTTCATTAGGAGAAGCATTTATTTGTTTTCCTTAATTCAACTGCTTCTAATTAAATAGATCGGTTACCTCCCCTATTCCTGGATATAAAATTCGAAAAGAACCTAGATTTATCTCAAGAAAGTTGTACCAACAAAGGAGTCTCAATGTGAGCACTCAATCTCCTTGAAATAGCGGACACCTCCTTCTAATCACACACTACTGTCTTTAAAAAGAAGCAGGACACATTTGATAATGTATTTTTAGATGTGCTACATCCGAGATAAAGAAAAATTGTCCACAGTTGGGACGTCTTTGATCATGAGTGTACTCAAGGAGCCCGAACAATAACAACCTTGTACTCTAACCCCACATCCATTATTCATTGTCGGAAGTTTGGATGAAATATTTACTGCGATACTGGTGTATATTTCTACTTCTCAGTTTGCTCACATAAAAAATTGGATACGAACGGGATTTACTGTCAGTTTGTGCTATATTAAAGCACCAGTCCATAAAAAGAATGAAGAAACAACGCTAAAGATCAATGCATGACAAGTTAAGATTTCATTCAACTTTGGAGATAATACTGGAAGATAAGATGACGTATAGGAAAACATATAACGAATGAAGTCATTCATAAAGGAAGTGAGTCAAAAGTCAGATGAGTATGATAAGAAGATAGACGAAAAAGAGAAGTAAAGGCTAAGCAGTGAGGGTTTGTATAAACAGTAGAGAGTGAAACATGACACGAGAAGAGTTAGAATTGGAAAATATAGAAATGAGGATTAGAAGACTTAGAATGAATATAAAATGAGGAAAATAGAACAACAATAATGAGAAAGAGTAAAAAAAAGATGGAAAAGAAATAGGATGAGGTGGTGGAGGAAAAGGAAAAGGTGAAAGGAAGAAGAAAGAAACAATGAGAGAAAAAGTCAAAAACCAACAAAACAAGAAAACATGGAGGATAAAGTGATGAAGCGGAGAAAGGAAAGGATTGTATTATGCGGGGATCAGAGATAAGCAGAAAATTGGATTATAATACTCCACGAAAGACTATTTGGATGTTGTCGGTTTCACAATAAATTACGGTTATAATCCCCAAATTAAGTTTGAGCCATTATAAGAAGTTTGAGACATTATAAGAAGTACTCTGTTGTGGGGGAAATAGTTTATGGACCAGATAAAGAGAGAGTTACAATTAAGGAAGTTTTCATTCCTAATCAACTCACAGTTGCCACTCATTGTATTAGTGCAGAAGAGAACAAAAAGTTAGAAATGCAGCCTTCAGTCAAATAGAAAGAAAGCGCTCTGAACAGAGGAAATTTTTTACGCCTTGAAAAGCTAGTGAGAAGCATTTACAGGTTAAATATCTTTGAAAAATATTTGATCTAGCCCGAACATCGCATTTTCAGAGCTTGAAACTAATAGTAGATCCAATTTAAATCATGTATTTCAAATTATATTTTATCTCTCACTCTCAGTGGATGACGTACATTTTGTTGCTTACACCAATTACAGAAAATACATCATATATATATATATATATATATATATATATATATATATATATATATATATATATATATATTTGTATGTATATTGTCAAAATGCTTAAAATGTTGGATTGTTATAACACCCACTTCGGTATACAGTATACTTAGTATAACCAGTAAAGACACGACTATCACTGACCGCCTACTACGTACTCCCGCACTTTACATATTTCACTTTACTTAAAGGTTATTGTCACTAGGTTGTTGTCATATAGGCAAGGTGTACCATTATTACTATTTCCCTACAATATCTCCCCTTTTAAGTTTTTCTTAAGAACTGTCATTTTATTTAGTAGTAATTTTTTTAATCACCCTACCTCCTTTTCTTAGTTCTTTTTACGTACAATTTAACATTTTTTAGCGCTTGGCATCTATTTTCAGGAACTATGTATGTTTTCTTTTCCTCTCATTTGTACACCTGGGTTCAATCACGTGTAGTAGTGTTTTTGAACGTATCGTACAACCATTCCATCGGTTCCTCCAACTTCTTTGGCTTGCTTTCCACGAATCTCTTTTTCAGTTGATTCCTGTGTTTCTTTTGTATGCCTTTTCTACTTTTTACCCAATACATTATTTTACCTATGCTTTTGATAATGACGCCATCTTCCCAATTCTCCTTTTCATTCCGTGCGAAGTGAGCTGACGAGAATGGCTCCTTTGCACATCACACGGTCGATACAATAAAAATGAAAAGAATAAATGTGTATATGTGCCAGAAGGAAAAGAAAGACACAACCGGGTAGAATGTTTAAGAGAAGATTTTATTGATAGGTTAACATGTGTGAGTGTGCGTCATATACACATAATAATAGACAGGCCGTCGTGAGAACAAAGTGTGTGTGTACAAACATGGATGTACGCATGTGTGGTAAGTACAGAGCATTGAAAGAGTAGAATATGACGTTAGAAGACTGTTCAGACACAAGTTGATAAATACCAGTTCGTAGTCAAGGTACACGATAGTTGAAATGCTGTATCAAGAAGTTGTGGCTGCAATGCAGAGCCGGTTGAGGTACTGTCATACAAGTAGTTGTGGCTACGATGCTGCTGCCAGTCATTTGGTACTGGAGTTCTCGCAGTTTGTATTTCTTGCTAACTATGGGGAAGTAATTCACAAACAGTGTTGTGGTAGAACCTGTGCGAGTGTTGCTTATTGCTGTGTATGTAGAGAGATGATGTTGACGACGTCAAGAAAATGGAGGCGATGAAGAAAGAGATTGCCGTTGGTCGAGTGTTAATGAGTCTCCATGTGGCTTGTGTTGTGTTGTCCCTGGAACTGGCTGTGTCCTCATACACACCTTTTCACCAACTTTAAAGAATCTTGCTATGTCTTCCCGGGCACTTTTCCTTTTCTTGCCAGGTAGCAAATTATCAAAGACTGATTTTACTGTTCTTGCAAGCATCCGCTCTGCTGGTGAACCAACTCCTGGTGTATTCGTATTTAGTGTCATACGGTACACTCGTAAAAAGTTTTGTGGAGCTACCTCATCCGTGACTTCCTTATTCGATTTTCTAGGGGCTCTTTTGAAAGCATCGACAAAGCATTCTGCCTGTCGATTAGGTCTGGACGGTGTGGCGCCGTAGTTACATTTTCTACCACGAACGTTTCACTATATATTTTAAAATTTGCTAGACACAAATTGCGTTTCATTGTCAGAGACTATCTTGTCTGGGATGCCAAATCTTGCAAACAATTCGTGTAAAAAATGTATCGCAGTTGAGGAGGTCGGTTTTTACACTTGCGAATTTCAGGCCATATCAAAAACTATCAACTACCACTAAGCAGCATGAAACATATAAAGAACCAGCGAAATCGATGTGTAGTCTCCACTACGGATACTTGGATTTTTTGTTTACATATCTAAGGCTTAGAAACTCGTGGGGTCTATGGTATGGTTCAAAAAGCTCAGAATTTAGATTTAAGTGTTACGCCTAGAAAATTTACTATTTTATGATCAGTTTCAATTGTTATAGATGGTCCAAAGTCTTTAAAGAACTTAAACAGATTTTTTTCTGCATTTTTAAAGAACTTATACAATTTGTTTCTAAATTACTACACTTTTTCCAGTAGGAAAAGAGCATAATTACTATATAGACCCCACAACTCACAAACACTAAACTACGAAGCCAGGATTCCACCTGGAAACGAATGTAAAATCCGACGAGATCAGTAATCTGCACTGAGTCGTTTGGTCGCGTTGTTATGTTGAAACATTCCATTCTATCTGACCTGATCTATAGTTTATTATCGTAATCAATTATTGTGTTACGAGCAGCTAGTATAATATCTATCTTATGTTTGCATAAATTAGAGTTGTGTGTGGTGAATATAATTGCTTTATTTAGTAATATTGGATTAACAGAGGAACAGCTATTAGAGATATCAAGTTGTATAAACTTACTGATATATTTATTTTCCAGACTTCTGAACGAACGAATAACATCCAGTATGTCAAGTCATAGCATAAGTTTAATTATGAATCTTTGAGTTGATAAGATTCTATTTATATTAGTTTTACTGATTCCACCTACATTCGATTCAGTTGGATATATTAACCTAACTGTTGGATGGCTGTGAAACTCAATTTTATGGTCCTGAAGATTAATTGCAGGCTTTCTAGGTGTATATGGTTTTATTCTATATTCTGTCCCCAACTCTGTAACTATTTCCATCGTTCCCATCTCTAGCTTTATGTGATACACACGGACTCAAGTTTCTGAGTGGTTACACGTCATCAGCGTGTGTTAATCACCAGCTAGTAATAAAAACACACCCCACTCGCAAAATTCTATATGCTTTTTCCAGCGACGAACCGTCTCTGATCTTGGAAAGGGAGAAATATGTTATATTACATCTATGAGCGAGATGTAAACAGTAGCAATACGGAATCGTAACATATAATTGCCAACTAAGTGTGGCGTCCTATACGAGACGGTGTTACTGGTGTTTATAGCGCCAGGAAGACATCTCTTCTAGCTGGTTATCGACGCACATTCTGTGTTCAATTCGTATTTGCGAGGAGAGGTCATCGCTCCCCTCCCTAGCCTTATGTGATACACACGGACTCGAGTTTTAGATGGTCCAGAATTAGAAATTGAAAAAAATAAGTACTAGATTAAGTTAACTGCGAATGTCAACATGTTCGTCTAAACCTCTTAAAGGTGTTGTCCCTGCATGGCTGCAGTCCATCAACTGCAACCAATGAAAAGAAAAAGAAATCACATATTTGTTACGTATTAAATTCCACATCTATCTGTTCAGAACAACCAGTTATTTTGTTAGGCTTTTGTTATGATGTACCAATTTATTTTTCCTTTGTCATTTAAAATAATAGATCCAGTGGAGGAACATGTAGATGTTAATGAATTTATAAATATGATTTCATGTTTCTCTAGATGTTTCCAGTCTCCTAATTTAACCTTTCTTTTATTTCTTGTATATATTCTTTCCCTTGCTGTATCACCTTCATTTTCTATTTATCATCTCTCCCTGTGTTTCTCTGACCTTCTATCCCCTTCTCTCTCTACCTTTACAATTCTAAAGTCTCTACATTTATCAACTTTTTATTTTCCTACTATTATTCTAACTGGCTTCTCTTTCGCATATTATTCATCTTTTTTACTGGTGTCTCTTCCAGATCATCTGAAACACTTTTCCATTCTTTCCTTTTACACTATCAGCTCTACTTCATTACCAATATCCTCATCATCGTAGTTGTTGCTATCATCATCATTATAATCAGCAACTGCAGCAGCAACTGTAGCCGTCGTAGTAGCTGCAAAGACAGCATTACCATCATTATATCATCACTACCACCTTATTCGTATGTTGTTTTTATCCTTCCACTTTCACACATTACCTTCTCAAACATTTCCTCTTCGTCCCTCTTCGTTTTGCCTGACCACCATTTTTCCGTCTTTCTTGCTCTCTATTTCTCTTGCATACGGTTTCAATCTCTCTCTCTCTCTCTCTCTCTCTCTCTCTCTCTCTCTCTCTCTCTCTCTCTCTCTCTCTCTTTTTTTTTTGTCTGTCCATCTATTTCTTTATCTTTATCTATTTTTATCTCTATGTACCTATCCACATGCTTCCATTTTATGTACACATAACTGACTAACCTGTGAAGAGTAGTTGATAGATTCATGTCTTGCTGCTCATCTTTCCCCTTTTTATCTCGTTATCTGCCAACATTAATTTTGCCAGTCTACAGATTCTATATAAAACCTTTAGTTTTGAAAGAAAGCAGGAAACTAACCAGTTCTTTGACATAATGACAAGACTATAATCCGTTAGATAATACTAAATCATCGTACAACCGATAAACATCATGTCCAATAACATCATGTATGATTTAACCAATGACGTTATATTTAGTTTAATAATGCTTTCAGAATTATACACAGTAAGAAATACACGGTAGCGGTACTCATATTTTTTCCATAAGAATTACTGCAGTAACTAGAAACTATTAGAATTTTGATAATAAATGAAAAGTAGGTCGTAAATGCGAGTTGATAAGAACTTACGAACGCAACCACAAAATAAGATCTATTGGATTAATTCCTGAATCATAGTAGCTGTTGTTGTTGCTGTTGTTGCTGTTGTTGTTGTTGTTGTTGTTGTTGTTGTTGGCGGTGGTGGTGGTGGTGAGCTTCTGCTGTTGTTGTGCTGCTGCTGTTGGAGAGGGTGGTGATTTTTAATCTTCTGATCCACTCTAATTGAGCAGATCAATGCATTCCTGCTGAGCCAGTCCTGTCCTTTCAGAGGCATTTAAGACTTTATTATATTTTGGATCCTCTCTTTCGCAAGACGGTAGAGTGCAATTTAAAAGACATTTGGCAGCTATTTATAGTCAACGGAGTAACTACGTAGAAGATCATTCTTGAGTCATGGTTGGAAGGAAAGTAAATATTACCACAAACTGTTATGCTTAAACATTTCACAGTCATTGTGAATTGTCTTCCTTGGACAATACATAATAAACTTTGACGTTTGCACTCTTTTCAAGCCTCCACAACTACTAGTCTTCTATTTGCATCCTAAACACCTTATTCAACCATACACAAACACATTGAAGAAAGACGGTGTAACATTCTTTAATAATATTGATCAAATCTTATATTTTACGACAGTTTTAAGATTCAGTCACTACGCACCCTTACCATCAACCTCAATAGTGCTTAACGTGATCCTTCATGATTGTTATAAATTCTAGGGCTTCAGTCAACACCATCATCATCTCTCATGGTGAACGCATTTACCCAACATGACAAAACTGTATCGCAAAGGTTGATTTCTTAATGTCTGCAAAAATAAGTTAGCTCCCAACAATTCCAATAGACTTTGTGGCTATTTGAAGTAGATCAAGCAACAATGTAGAGATTCCCTCACCAAGTATCTGGCCATGTTGTTTATCAATATGTAACTGTTTAGTACTGTGTATATTCTTATATTATTGTTCTTACATTGAAGGGTTGGTTGTTTTCCTGTTTTCTTTACAGACTTTAAACAGGGGAGTGGTGGGCAGTTGAATGGCAGTTTGTGGTAGCTTGTTCCATGAGGCTGCGATACGAACGGGGAGTGCAGCCTTCCGCCTCTTGAGTCGAAAGTTTCGGTGATAGAATTTGCGATCATGCCCACGAAGACCCCTATCCAGCACAGGGGTGAAAAACTCCGTAAATGGTAGGGTTACATTCCCGTTGAAAACGTTGAAAGCCAGGATGAGATCTCCCCACATCCTCCGTCATTCAAGTGAAGGTAATGCCAGCCGTTGGAGACGTTCCTCATACGTAAGCTTAGACAAACCCGCGACCATTCGGGTGCTAAGTGCTGAACTCGTTCCAGGTGTTGAATGTCTTTCTGGAGATATGAATTTGAGGCCTGGGTGCAATATTCGAGGATGGGTCGAACTAGGGTGACGTATAAAGGGCGAAAGGCGTCCATTGAAAGGTTGACAAAGGACCGGCAGATGAGAAAAAGATTTATTCTGGCTTTGTTCGCCGCCTCGATATACTGCCGTATTGGTTTGAAAGTAGTATCGATCATTATGCCGAGCTGCTTTGCTTCCGTGACCATCTTAAGACGTTGGTGTTTGAGGCCAATAGTCAAGGGAGAGTTTGGAGCTGAACCTTTTGGCAAATGGCTGCATTTTAAGGCGTTCAATAACAGATTCCATTCTTCCGCCCAATTCCAAGCTCGATTCAGCGACGATTGGAGTATGTCGTATTGATTCCTAGGCGAGACAAGTTTGACGTTATCTACAAATAGGATGACTCTTTCATCAAGAAAATCTAGCAGGTCGTTGATGTAAAGAAGGAAAAGTATTGGCCCCAGCGCTGACCTCTGGGGAACGCCTTGCAGGCATTCGTCTGCGAGGAGAGATCTCTATTTATCTGCACCCGAAAGGTTCGATGACTCAGGAAGTAAGAAATCCACAAAGTCACCAATATGTCCATATTTATGCAAGTGAGTGAGTGAGTGTGTGTGTGCGCGCGCGAGCATATCTATGTCTGTGTGTTCGTATGCATTTATGTGTGGCTGCATCGACAATTTATTTACAAATATCAAGATTTTAAAATACTGTCTCAAATTATACTTGCAAAAGTTTCAAACTTAGAAAAGTTATGTTTACATATCAAGTATGAGAGTAACAAAGCCACACTACGAGTTTCTAAATGCTGAGTTCAATTCCATTTCAGTTATTGTATAGTGAATGTATTCAAAACATTTAATTCTACTGGGGATGTATCTTGGTGGCAATTATTGTGAGGGAGTTGTTTCTTGAATTTTTAAATCGGAGTGTAACAATGAAAATGCACAGAATATGTATTTTCTTTTATACCTATTAAAACAATCTTAATTTTTTTCCGTCATAGGCAGTCATATAAAGTGTCATATTATCCTTTGAAATCATTTAATTCTATACATTTCAATTTACCTACTTCTAAAATAGTTTCCAAGATATAGAGAGTAGTGTTCTGTTTATGCATGTAACTCTGGTCGTTTTGATAACAATAAAGAGAGCATGAGGACTTACTCTTATATAAATATACATACCCTCAAGCTAAGGTTTAATTCGTCAACCTATTTGAATAACAGAAAATTACGTCTTCTCCAATTGCTTTATGATTTCAAGCACCAGCAAACCAATGTTTTTCAGTTTCCAATGTGACATGTCATTTAAGAAAATATTTATTCAACCTTCTTGACAAATATTGACGGTCAAAACCTCATGATACGCTGAAATATTGAACATGGGAGTTCAATCCGTGGATTGTTAATCGAACACGATTGCGAACAAGCCCATTAGACATTTGACTCTGAAACACTAAAATTCATAATAAAGATCAAGTCTCCTTTTTAACTCAGCCATAATGAAAACAACAAAGTATTTATAGTATTTGTCACACTACGTATGTAAATGTTACACTTAAGAAGTATTGAGAATATTTCATTAAATGAGGCATCAGTGTCGATATCATACACGACGTAATTGTAATTTAAATGCAAAACATGTCTAACTTTGAAATTTTGAAAGATTCGTGATAGAATGTAATCAATTAAGAACTTTGCCAAAGAATATGGTAGTGAACATCAATGAAAATATATGTACTCCTATAAACATATTTAATCTCCTAACAGCGTTGTAATTAGCGTTTTGTGATGACTACTTAGAAAGTGTGCTTGAAATTATAGGATTCCTGATTTATTTTACAATCCTTCGTGTTCAATGTGAAAACTTATTCACCATTTACGCAAGTTAATCTAAAAATTAAATCAGACGCAAAATTCGGTATTGTTTAGTGAATCAGATAATGAAGTACAATATTTGATTTTTCCTTGCTTTAAGGAAATTTATTGCTAAAGAGCTGAATGCTACTATTCAAAATTCTACAGAGAGAGAAGTAACTTATGTTATTAGTGTAATGTTTGTATAAAATGGTACACTATTTAGTGATGTGACCGAGTTTGAACTTATGACATTCACATCACTAAACCAGTACATTTACCAATTGATTAGTGTAGTTCATTAAACAAGATATTAATATCAATGAAACTAAGACGTCAGATAAGGAATAATATTTTTTATTGATTGCTTTTAAATTATAAAAGAATGTTAATTTTTGTAATCTTTACATGATTTTTTTGTAATCTCTACATGATTATCTTTTTTATCATCTCTTTCACTTGATAAATGATGTTTTGAATAATGAGATCTCAAGTTAACTTAG
>NC_142930.1:90807928-90892928 GCF_046866305.1 Octopus bimaculoides | reverse complement strand
CCTATATTATTATTATTATTGTTATTATTGTTATTTTGGTAAGGGTTAATAACGTTTGGTTCAATGATATTACTGTTTGAACTCTCTAGTGGATGCAAAAGCCTCATATTGTGTGCAGATATTATCTGTGAAATGTTCTTCATGTTAGAGAAACCGAATCTAACCTTGTGTGTATTTATGACTTGGGAGTAATGAGAGTGTTTAGGAAAGTTCTTATTTATAGCGTTTTGGAACTGGGATACCAAGTTTGTTTTTACATTTTTACTGTAAGGAAGAACTACCCAGACATATTTATTAGGTTCTGGTTTAGAATGTTTTCCGGTATTGTTTATAAATAATCTTCGTTTATTGTTATCATTGGGACAAGGTTTTATTTGACTTTTATTTCCCTTATTTCGTGAAAGGACACGCACAAATGTGTATATTTGTACATGCGTGGGTACGTATGTGCATATGTATAAATGTGGACGTATGAGTGTGTATATATATATATATATATATATATATATATATATATATATATATATATATATATATATATATATATATGTATATATATATATATATATATATATATATATATATATATATGTATATATATATATATATATATATATATATATATATATATATATATATTATATATATATATGTATATATATATGCATACATACATATATAGATACATATATATATATATATATATATATATATATATATATATATATATATATATATATATATATATATATATATATATATATATATATGTATGTATATATATATATAAACAAATAGTAAATGAGTATACGCATATATACGTACAGGTATCTGCATACCGACATCCACCTGTATGTATAGGTGCATATCTGGGTACAGGACATTGCAAACAAAACAGAGACGAGAAAACACACAAGCCACATAGAGAACATTCTACTTCATCAGCTACCTCCCTTTTAACACTGGCGTTTCGAAAAGCTAGGCAGGACGCATCGTTAAAACAGCTCTTCCCATGGACTGCAAATTAAATTTGTATACACAAATTAAATCTTGCCATGGAGGAATGCTGTGGCGGACAAAAAACAAGACAGGAAAACAAACAGAAAAGGCTTTACGGCCAGACGAGAAAAATTGTTTGTGTATGATCGCTGTGAGGCACGAACTTGAAAGTAGGGACGAAATGGTTCGTGTGTTTGCTCGGCGACAGCCAAGGAAGAAAAGGATCATTGACCGGAAGCATGTGACCATGCCAGTGTAAGGGGAAGAGAGAGAGTGGCAGAGGGAGAAACAAAGGGAGGAAGTAGAAGAATAGGTGAGCAACGAGAGGAAAAGAGAAAGAGAGAAAGTACGAGGGGGAAACAAGAGATACGTAGTAGTAACAGAGGAAGAACGAGAGGGGTAAAGCAAGATACGTAGTAGTAAAGAGGAAGAACGAGAGGGTGGAAAATGATAGAGGAAGAGAAAGAGATAGAGTAGCGTCGGAAAATATGAAGTTACGAAAAACTACTTACAATTGGAGACGCTGCATAGAGAACATTCTACTTCATCAGCTACCTCCGTTTTAACACCGGCGTTTCGAAGAGTTAGGCAGGACGCATCGTTAAAACAGCTCTTCCCATGGACCGCAAATTAAATTTTATACACAAATTAAATCTTGCCATGGAGGAATGTTGTGGCGGACAACAAGACAGGAAAACAAACAGAAAAGGCTTTACGGCCAGACGAGAAAAATTGTTTGTGTATGAACGCTGTGAGGCACACACACATGGTGCTATTAAGTTAGACATGGCCTGGACCTATACTGGCCGAAAGCTAAGTTATCTAAGTTCTCTCTCTCTCTCTCTCTCTGTATATATATATATATATATATATATATATATATATATATATATATATATATATATATATATATATATATATATATATATATATATATATATATATATATAATATATTATATTATATTATATTATATTATATTATATTATATTATATTATATTATATTATGTTCCTTAGGAACGTTTTATAGTATAGTATAAAGCTCTTCCACCTTCAGAATAAATCAGTAGTATAGGTAGCACTATTATATACTTTAACCCTAAAATTGGGCATTCGACGTGTGTGAATATAAAACTGAAGAGATTGAAGTCAAGAAGAAAGAGTACGTTTGGACAGTTGTTTATTATTCACTACAGTTGATTCGACACAACGCAGTTCTCCAAGAATACAAGTATTTTATCATGCAGCTGTTTGTTTGCATAATGATATCTAGTTGTGTTTCCTCGGGCGATATACAAGCGTTGGTTCCGTTAGTTTAAAATCTTCAACTTGAGGGCCATCCTCTTTGTAGTAGTTTTAATTTGGTTGTAGCTAAAATCCTCATGGTGCCAGCTGTGAGAGCGTGTTCGTCCGACTACAACTTCCATAGTAGTTGGACAAAACTACATAGTAGTCGGACAAACACTCTCTCACAGCTCACACCATGAGGATTTCAGCCACAACCAAATTAAAACTACTACAAACAGGGTGGATAGACTTGAAGTGGAAGATTTTAAATTAGGGGCACAACATTTGTGTATCGCCTGAGGAAACACAACTTGATCTCATTATGCAAACAAACGGTTGCATAATCCTATACCCGTATTCTTTTAGAACGACGTTGTGTCGAAACAATTGCAGCGAATAATAAACAAATGTCCAAACGTACTCCCTGCTCTTGACTCTAACCTCTTCAATTATATATATATTATATCAAATTATATTATATAATATGTTAACTTTCTTGAAACCACGATTTCATGATGAATATAATCAACAATTTTTCAACCAGAATTCCAAATGAGTATTAGCACTTCACCAACTAAAGTGGCAGAGTGTCACTTACGATTTACCTGTATCTTAATTATAATTCAATTTAATTCCAGTATGATTTACTGCTATCTTATTTATAATTCAGAAGTATCCTATTTGTGATTTAATTTTATTCTATTTATGATACATTGTTGTGTTTATAATTTAAGGTTAGCTTAATTAAAATTTAGCGTTATTTATTTGGATGTCACGTCACTCTCGAGTACTACTGATAACGTGTAACTTATTGCATGGTCTGGTCGTCGGAGACTAAACCGGCAGCCCCACCAAGCTTGCTTGGTGAGTTGGATGATTTGAACACCCAATAGGATGAAAAACCCACTAGGCGAAAGAACTCGTGAGAGTCAACGGCTATCGATTATTGTGTATATAAAGGAGTTAGCCACAATGTCTAAAAATCCATGAGCCAGTATCACGGGGAGAAGCATGGTGGATGTGGAGTTGGGCATATTGATCTTCATTCGACGTATGATTTTTATTCAATGGAACAACACAACACAGGCTACGCGGAAGAGCCTCTTCAGTCAACGAATAGTCTAGGGCTGACCAATCTAGTTAGGGGATTATTGCCAGTCGATAGAACTAGCGATTCATCAACTCACGTTAACTACTTGAAAAACACTATGGAGTTCTGGAACCTTATAGCTTCATCAACTGAAGTTGGATGACTACTGTAGTAGTAGCAGCAGCAGCAGCAGAAGCAGCAGCAACAGTAGTAGTAGTAGTAGTAGTAGTAGTAGTAGTAGTAGTAGTAGTAGTAGTAGTAGTAGTTACAATTTAGTTCTATCTTATCTATTATTCACGATGAGGCAGATGAAAGGGTACAGTAACTGGCAATACAATTCTAGGGAAAGCCGTAGATTCATTGGTTTTTCATATATACTTTAGACGAACATATTCTAAAATAATAATATTATAGCTAGAGCTAGAGGATAGCTGCATAATTGGATACGATTCAAAGCAACATGTCACATACCTTATATTTACATATATATACAGTTTTTGACATTCTTTTAGGCATTTGTTTGGCTAACCATTTTGCGTAAGTCTTCTTTCTATACAGGAATTCACGATATTTAAGAATGAAATGCTTGCAACAATATTTGCAGTGTTTTCATGATAAGTGATTGTGTGCCGTTCTTCAGCCGCTTAATGTCAATCACTTTAAGGAATGGCACCACACACACACACACACACACACACACACACACACACACATACAAACACACAAACATACATACATGCATACATATATATATATATATATATACTATGTATATATTTTTCCTTCGTACTTATCTACCTACCAACCTACTTACCTACATACATGCAGATGTACACACACATGTATACAAACATGCATTCATAAAAATCCATACAGGCACACACATTGTGTGTGTATATTTATATATGTGTGTATGCATGTATATGAGCAAGCAAATCTAATTTTATAAATATTCTTAAAAGTACATTCCCACACAGATACACTCATACACACACACACATACACACACACACACACACACACACACACACACACACACACACACACATACGAACACACATACAGACATAAATGCATGCAGAAATATACTGCTTATATATTTAGGTTCTATTCAAATACAAGTGACTTCTTGTGCCAAAATTGTTATACATGCAGTGACAAATAAGTGATATAACAACATGATGTGTTTATTCATGTGAATTTCTACTTTCTTAACGATCCTATATGAAATTTTCTAAGCTTGCTGTCTAAACTAGCTAAACTTGCTGTCAGGAATCAATAGAGAAATGTGAGAGATTTTAGATAATATTAAGCGAATATTTGTTCTCTTCCTATTATCACTTTACTTTATAATGAATAAATAGAATAACTATAAATAATAAATAATTTGCCAGCAAATTGTGAACAGGAAGACACAATAGGTCATTGATCTTTAATATGCTTACAACTGGAGCCAGTTGAAGTGGATTGGCAGAGATTAAACATAAACATTCAAACATTTATCAATTCCATATCTGACGCAGCAGCAGAAGGAAAATAAATGAATAATAAAAAGTTAAAAACAGAGAGAAAGGAAATGAAAAGAGAAAAAGAATACCCGAAGCTCTTATAAATGAGTGGATTAATAAAATAATTGAAATAAAATTTTAGCATGATGAAGTGTTAAGTAAACAATCTACTTATTCGTTTGTTAACTAGTAAGTTAGTTAATTAAAAGTTCTTCATCGAAATATGGAGAGTTAATAAGGCGACTGTAAGTGTCCGGTATGCGCTGAAGGTGTAAACCTAAAAATCAAGTGATAAAGAAATACAAAAACCTCTACAACTGTACAAAACGCATTTTAGGTATTGCAATAGAAATGCTACATAGTGATACGACTAAGCTGTGAAAGATTAGGTGTGTTAGTTAAATAGGGTTAAAGGAGGGAGTGAAATGAAACGAAAAGGAATAAGGAAAGAGTATTAATGTCACTTCAGGACAGATGAGAAGAACACTTGACAAAGCTGTATTAACGGATACATGTGACGAAGTGAATGAGGCATGCGTACTTGCCCTGGTATTTTAGTGCCAGTAACTTCTCCCTTTTACTTGCTACATTCCTACACTCTCAAGTTCCCGTGTTGTCCAACTAGCGTCTATTAATTTATTCTTTTCTCATCACCATTATTACCGCTATCATCATCATCATCATCATCATCATCATCATCATCATCATCATCATCATCATTTTCATCGTTATCGTGCCAATGTTTCTTAATAGTCTTATTTGTATTAGTACTATATTGAGAGACGAGAATGAGAAGAGGGCACTTGTGCTAGTGATTAGAGTAGTTTTGTGGAGTTTCATAAGCAACCTTAGGAAGACACCCTCTGTTTGAGAATTATGTATGGTTGGAATTTCAGCACGAGATAAGATATGAGTTGATAGGCCTGAGATGATAGGTATTACACACCTGCTAATGAGCTTATTTACAACACATGTACAAGCGCAATATAAAGTAGACAGTTTGAGCATTGTATCTACACTGGCATTGATATCCTAGTTTTAGATGTGTTACAAAATGGAGACAGATCTTGAGTGCAGAGGTCAGAAAATAACAAGTATTTGGAAAGCATAAGCATAAATTGCAAGTCCTAATGAGACGCAGAAATCACAGACATGTCGACCAAGTACATAATTATTATTTCAATGTTACCGTTTCAGACAGCAGTGTTTAGAGGTGCGCTGTATCAACAGGGGATCACTTCGATCTATACCACATCAGCTGTACTTCGATCTATACCTCGTTAGCTGCAGAGTCATTGTGTGCCAAAAAGCATCTTCCATACATTTGCACGTGTGGATAACAGCTATATTCCGCCACCTCACTGGAATTGATAATTGTTTTGTCTTGTTAATAATATTGTCTCAACCTATCGACCTAACAATGTGTTAAATGCTTTGTTCTAAAGTTGCCTTCACATGCATCATATCTTTTTAATGCATGGAGCCGTAAGTGTAAAGGCTCTATCAGTATATACTTGCATATATATATATATATATATATATATATATATATATATATATGTGTGTGTGTGTGTGTGTGTGTGTGTGTGTGTGTGTGTGTGTGTGTGTGTGTGTGTGTGTGTGTGTGTGTGTGTGTTATATATAGAGAGAGAGGGGTAAGATAGATAGATAAATAGATAGATAGATAGATAGATAGATAGATAGATAGATAGATAGGCAGACAGACAGACAGACAGATAGATGTCCATGCACACACATACATAAATACATACATAAATAAATACATATATGTATATATATGTATATACACATACATATATATACATAATCACGTGTGCGTGTGTATGTGTATGTTATACACTATCATGTTCTGATTTTTTTTTTAATTCAGAATGTTTACTTCTAACTTTCATTTCAAGATATATATTCATTATTCTTTCTGGCATTCGTATGTAAAGTAGTTCTTTAAAATGTATTCAGTTACAGCGCATACTACAATATATATGAGAATTTTCAAATTAACACCTTGGAAAGAAGCAGTAAGTTGATATTTTATGTACAATATTCTCCACATACAAGGAGAATTTACATATAAAAAAAATCAGAACAGAAGATATTCAAATATATATTAAATATCTGATAGCTGATAGCTGAACAATGTTTCATTCTTCTCAGTCAAATTATATGGCTTTGGAACTTAGATATGTTATAAACTATGAAAACCTAGATATATGATAGCTCTGAAACCTAGGTGAGTGATAGCAATGAAATTAGATTGCTATTGGCTTTAAAATATTGGAGAATATCTACTTGACAGCTCTAAGTTCTCCTTAATATAATTGTGTAATGTTTTCCATATTATTTTCTCTATGTTTTGCATTTATTCCCTTCATACTAACATCACTGATATAATTGTTTCGCATATTTTAACATTTCTATATATTGATTGAGTATTTTATTCTTGTATGTCCTTTCGTTTTGCAAGTAATTATAGGAGCCAAGAATCTTTGCTCGAATCATACCCTACCATTTTAAACAATCACATTCGATAACATACTTCTGAATATTTGTAAAATACATGATGGTCACAGCTGGAACGCCTTTAGTCATAAAGCTGTTCGGTCGAAACTGACATTGGTCTAATAAACAAAAGCAACTAATCAAGTAGAATTAGTTGTATTTACAGGTGAAGATACAAGCGCAAGTAGGATAAACTGCCTTACCAGGAGACTCCTGAATTTAGTTGCGGCAAGGTTGTTAGGAGATTTCACTAACGTCACGACTGACGTACCTGTTTTTAATAGAAACATGTTTTGCTATTGATTTAACTAAACTTTACGAGCATTCATTTCTTACAAATCAAAATAAGCTAATGCAATTATTGTTCTTGTCACCATCAACCTCTCGTAATGTTGCAAATATAGTCATATCTGCCAAGTGGTACAGCTATGGACAATTTGTTATGCGGTGATTTATTATATGGTGTGCTAGTGGCTTTCTGAAGATTTGTATTTCCAATTTCGCAAAGATTTTTCGCTTCCCTGTTTTAATTAGCCACAGATCACCGCTCGTTGAATTAACCATCATTACAAGCGTGAAGGACTCGTCTTTTTAAGAATTTGTATTCAATAATAATAATAATAATAATAATAATAATAATAATAATAATAATAATAACGAACGCCAAGACAGATACAGAAGACCGGTGGCTATGGATGAGGAGGAGTGACCTGAAGATAGAGACAGAAGCACTTATATGTGCAGCTCAAGAACCAGCGTTAAAGACTATGTGACGTGCGGAATCGACAAAACTGCCAAAGGCAACAAACGCACAATATGTGGTGAGAGGGGTGAAATGGCAACTATGACAATTTGAAGTGGGAAATACGAAAGTTGTAGTCAATGAGAAGAGTAGACATGGTACTAATAGTAATTGGTTCACTTGGAAGTATCAGCACTCAAGTACCAACATGGCTCAAATAAATTGGTACAAATGTGAAGTTAGAACACCTACAAAAATCAGCATTGCTTGGAACTGCAAGAATTCTTCGCATGGTTCTTGAAGTATGATCAGTAAAAAAGTGTCATCTTAGCCTGCTGGCTCTGGACAGTTGACACTTTCTGTCATACTTAGGAAAATAAGTTGTGAGCTTTCATCAAATAATAACAATGATAATAATAAATGCCCTGATGCAGTACTAGGCAGTGGCTCCCTTGCCTTCTACTCTTAAGTGATTGGAAATGTTATCATGTACATTGTTTTGTCTTGGTATATAAAAGATGGGCAACAGCAAATATTCTACTCAATACCACAGATTTGTTTGTCAGTTGTTTGACCATAACCAGTTGAGTATGTCTCTTAGTGGATGACATGTACATCTCTGATCACGAGCAGAAGTAGTGGGGAAACATTATAGCTATGTGTTGAAAGGAATTCTTTGGGGCTTGGATAAATCACCTATGGAAACATGGGTGTTTCGTTCAACATCCTTAAACAACCCTTATTCAAGGACCTTTTGAGCGAATGGGCTACTCGACTTGCAGAAAATTCTAACTAGCCTCACCTGCAAGGTCATGCTCTGTTTATCTTGATTATAAGATCACCGTGCAGATATGGCTGTGATGAATGTGCCAGGTGTATACCCTTATCATGACGGGTAATCGTGATGGGTATACTGGGCTTCGTATATTTTACCCCAGTCTCACTTTGATGACATGCACTGCTCTCTCACTCAATAATAATAATTGATAATACAAACAAACATAATGATAATAATAATAATAATAATAATAATAATAATAATAATTATTATTATTATTATTATTATTATTATTATGATTATTATTATTATTACTATTATTATTATTATAATAATAATAGTAATAATAATAATAATCATCATAATAATACGAACACGTAAATTAATGACAATGAACAAGGAACTAAACCCCAAGAGTGATGTGTCAAGGCTGTATGTAAAGAGGAAAGGAAGGCGGGGATTGGTGTGTTGTGAATGTTGTGTAAAGGAAGAAGAGAATAGCGTGGCATGGTATGTTAAGGGGAGTAAAGAAGAAATGATTGAAGCAGTGAAAATACAATTTAAGAAAGACCAGAGAGAGAGAGAGATGAAGAAAATGTGATAGGACAAGAAAATGCACAGTCACTTCTTGAAGAATAAAGATTAAATTGATTGGAATAGAACCTGGCAATGGCTGCAGAAAGGCGACTTAAAAGGGCCCACTGAGGTATTTGTGTGCAGCGCTCAAGAACAAGCTCTCAGAACAAACTACTCCATATATCACATTGATAAAAGTACTGACTCTCCACAGTGTACGATGTGCTCTGAGAAGGGAGAAAGGATAAGCCATATCGTTAGTGAGTGTTGTAAGCTCGCACAACGCAAATACAATAGGAAAGACGACAACGTCGCCAGATATGTCCATTGGCTGCTGTGCAGTAAAGTAAATCACGAGATAGCCGAACAATGGTATGAACACAAGCCAGAGGGAGTAATGGAAAACGAACATTACAAATTACTCTGGGATTTTAAAATGTAGTGCGACCAAGTCATAGAGGCGAGGCGACCAGATATCGTGTTCATCTATAAAAATGAAAAAGAAGTAAAGATAATAGATGTTGATATACAAAGCGATTCGAGGGTGAAATGTAAGGAAACAGAAAAGATTGAGAAATACCAGCCACTGCGGGACAAGATAAGAAAGTTATGGGGCATGAGGACAGTAATGATGATACCGGAGGTAATTGGAACAATTTCGAAGAGCTTTGAAAAGCATATTAAGAATATTGGAGCTGCTGTCAGGCTCGAGGTGATTAAGAAGACAGCCTTGTTGGGTACAGCTCTCATTCTAAGGAGAGTATTGTCCCTTTGAGTCACAGAAGAAGTGATTTGTTATTGCCTGCTTTCAAGTAAAGAGTAACCGGTAGTTAAGAACTATCCGTGAGTCTTTCAGAATAACAATGATAATAACAATAATAGTAAGGCAAAGGAATATCTAAGTGAATTCCAAATACAACAAAATACCAAATTAGACGTATTAGAAACAAGCACAGAAAAATCTAAGCGTATGAAAACCCGTGCTAAAACTGCTGCCTTGGATATTCTTACTGATAAATGGCAAGAAAAACCATTCAATGGCAAATACCAAAAGAGACCTAATAGTGCCGAAGTTGACAAAGTCCATATCCATGAATGGTTAGTGTCTTCTGGCTTAAAATCAGAAACAGAAGGGTTTATCATAGCAGCCCAAGATCAATGCCTACCTGAAGTGGCAGACTGGGTCTAAAAATATTGGTTGCCAGGAGACTAAGGGGGCCAACCCGCAACTACAAGAGGGGGGCACACACAACTAAATGGTATCATTTATTTATTTATTATTATATTTTGTTAAAAGTATTCTTTTCAACTGTCTACAAACATAGCCAGGTTGACATATTTAAAGCATTCTTCCAGGAGTAAATAAAAAATTCTCAAACTTAGATACTAACATGGGACCTCATATATGGATTCTAATGGCGCAGGGACCCACTTGCCATCGGGCAAACTGGCAACCTGGCCAGTCCGCCACTGCCTACCTACAAGAAACTACCAGGCCAACATATTAAAGAACGGCAGCAGCCCAACATGTCATGTATGTCAACAACAAAATGAAACCATTGATCATGTTGTCTCCATGTGCAGTCTTCTTGCGCCAACAGAGTATCTCTACAGGCACGATAGAGCAGCACAATATATTCACTGGGTAATTTGCAAAAACCTGGACCTGCCCCATGATAAAAACTGGTGGGAATACAAACCACTCCCAGTGCTTGAAAATGATCACATTTCACTCCTCTGTAATTTCACCAATCAAACTGACATTATATTGAAAGACTTCAGACAAAAATCATGCCTCTTCGTTGATATGACTTTTCCAATCGTCCTAAATGTGTCTGTCAAGAACTACCAGAAACTGAGCAAGGTCTGTCTACATCCATTACTGAGTAGGAGCGAACCGAAGCTGCAAATATATGTTTAAATGTAAAATTACATAACAAATCAAGATACGTGTGCATGCGTTTTGTGTGTCTGTGTTTGTGTGTATGTGTGCGAGAAAGAGAGAGGTATAGAAGGAGAGAGAAAGAGAGATACAAAGAAATTGTGAGAGCTCATACGTGCATACGTATGTGTTTGTTATGTTGTGCGCGGGTAGGTTAACGTATGTAGTTTGGATTTTTCAACGACATATAACTACTTCATACTCACCTAGAACAATTAGAGAAAGTATACAACACATCACCAGGTCATATTTACAGTTGACACCTACTATATAGCTGCATGTATGTTATAGAGGAATAAAAGATCAGGGAGCTAATGTACATTAGAAAGGACGTTTATTATTCCTTACCGTCAAGAAAGATGCGGTCAGAAATTAGCGACTTTTGAGAAATATCTGGAATCGAAAAGAGGACAAATTTTAACACCAATCCCTCTTGGATAAACACTTAGTGCGTATATTATACATTAATACATGCACAGACACAAACAATCACACAACCATACACACATATACCTATATATGTTTATTCGAACATACATATACTTATATGTGTATATAGATGAATATATATATACATATATATGTGTGTGTATGCAGTTATATGTATGCAAATATTTACACATACATACATATAAATCTTTATATATATATATATATATATATATTTGAAGTAAAGCAACAAAAATTCAATAGGTTATAGCAGTACGTACTTTTCGTACAAGCTCCATTTATTCATGTAGTGATGACACTACAGAAAATACAATGAAAATGTACTCCTCAGCTTTTATGTTGGTTACACAATCAACCTTAAACAACGATTATATAACCATTTTTCTTCATTTAGACTTAAACATGAAGGAAAATAATATTGATTTTAATCTTAAATAGGAAATCATCAGGAGAGCACAACCTTATAGAAATAGTAGATATAGCTATGGACTGTGCTCTATGGAAATTTACGAAATTTTTAAACTTAAAGATAACCCTAATCTAATTAACAATAGATCTGACCTTAGGGTTCTATGTGTGCATTGTTACTCCCGCACCTTTAAATATTTTAAAAAGTAAATAATCTTTCTAATTTTTTTAATTTAGTTTCTCTCATTTCCCTGACTAATAACTATTTTATTTGAGGTATGACTTTTAATATATACTTAGAATATTTTTTAACCTTTCCCAACCCATTGATAGTAGTCCTACATTTTCTCTAAGTTATTCTGAGTCTTTTTCGAAAACCTTAGCTTTATTTCTCTTAATTTAGTCCTGTTTTTTAACTCTATTCTTCCCCCTTTTTCCTCATCCCTATTCCCCCCTTTCTTTCTGTTTGGATTTTGGCCATTAATATTATAGTTTTTACCCATAAATAATTCCACCCCACATTAATTTATAATTTATATCTTATTTTAACTGGATATGTTTATCTTGTTCTAATTATTATTGTTCCCTATAGTTTTGAACTTAGTAATTCAGTGCTTCATTGTATTATTCTATTTATACTGTAGAATATATATGTCTTTAATACCTTGACCTTAATTCCATTACCACCATTTTTTTTTCCAAATTCTTACCACTCCTTAGGGTATTGCCCTTCCATTTCCATTTTTTTTTCTTTCTTTCTCTCATGCTTGATTTACCCCTAACCTGCTGTCCACCACTACTTAACCTGCCTTCCTCTAAATTTGAAATTACTACTATCCCTCCTTTTAGATTTTAAATTCTTGTTTGATTCACTTGTCTGTGAAACAGCAGCATAGTCGAGATGTGTTTTCTTCTCTTACTCTTGTTTTTTGCAAACATCTTCAAAATGACTTTCTAAAATGAAATTCCTTTATGCAGCTGAGGAGTACATTTTCATTGTATTTTCTGTAGTGTTATCACTACATAAATAAATGGGGCGTGTACGAAACGTACGTACTGCTATAACCTATTGAATTTGTGTTGCTTTACTTCAAATTTTATTCACCAAATGTCTTGATTTTGATTCTGGTGCCTCAAACATTTTAAGTACCACATTTAATCTTTTGATTAAATCTATATTATATATATATATATATCAATTTTTTTTCTCCATTTTTTTTTCTCCGTGTTTTTCTCCTTGTCTCCGTATTCTTTCTGTTGAAGAGCGTAGCTCGAAACGTCAAAGACTTTCCGTATTCCCGAGCGTCATACTAATATATACTTTTGTTATTTACACCACCTGTCCTCGTCTGTTGTTATTATTTGTATATTCTCCCATATATATATATATATATATATATATATATATATATATATATATATATATATATATATATATATATATATATATATATATATGCGTTATTACACGCGAAGGTACCGATCGCTAGAGCATTATTGTATCAAGGTAGCATATATGCATATATATATATATATATATATATATATATCATACACGAATACACAGGCATATAAACATACATGTATATATGTATATATATGTATATATATATATATATATATATATATATGTTTATATGCCTGTGTATTTGTGTATGAGAGAGAGAAAGAGATAAAGAAAGAGGGACAGAGATATGAAAGCCATCTAAGTCGTTAATACATTTAAGAAAAATTACTAACTTCATTCATCAAAATTCACCCATATCCTCTGTCGTAGCTGCCGATGACAAATCTGCTAGGTTGAAGCAAGTTCTACGACATCTATCGGTGTGTCATCAAATGTTTTCGGACGGCAAAGACACAGATTCATATGTTGTAGAATTCTTCGAGTCCCTGAGTGAAAGCGGGTGAGAAAACTCGATTGGTCGATATTTTCAGGTATTTAGGGAAAAAATAATAGAAAAACAAAGATTAGTAAATATATTAACGCAAATAATATATTGAATAGCAAACTACAAGAAGTTGGCTTCCAAACACGTGGATAGTTTAGCAATATGGTAACGCTTCTATCAGTTTGCAATTATGACGTAATAATTGGATTAAACAGCTCTGGATAACGTTTTAACTTTGAATATCGTTTTAACACCTGGTTAACTTAGGGCATATGTAATAACTAAAATTATTTTAATTTGAACATACACATAAGCACATACATATACACACTAGTACCACTGCCGTACAGGCACAAATGCACAGACACGGCACAAATTCGTTTATACGCACACATCAATACACTAACTGAAATAGAGGTACACAAACACTCAGCAATGCTTCAATTTTAAATAAAATACTATAACAAACATATTTGCATATATGTGAACATGAAAGAAAGACACAGAGATCGAGAGTGGGGTGGGGATACAGAGTGACATACAGGCACATAGAAAAGAAGTGGAAGGAAAAGAGTGAGAGTGATTTCGTATGCATGCGTATATGATTGTGTGTATGCTTAAGTAAATATGAGTCTGTTTGAAGGGATTTCTGGTGATGTTCGGGTATTATTCCGAGGTAAAACAACAGAGGAAAGTAGATTTCAAGGGATTTCTTTGTCCTATCTAGCCCTTTGTGATACCAGTGTTCTAATGAATTTCATAAACATTTAATAAAACTATATACATGCAGGAGTGGCTGTGTGGCAAGTAGCTTGCTTAACAACCACATGGTTTCGGGTTCATTCCCACTGCGTGGTACCTTGGGCAAGTGTCTTCTACTATAGCCTCGGGACGACCAAAGTCTTGTGAGTAGATTTGGTAGACGGAAACTGAAAGAAGCTCGTCGTATATGTATATATATATATATGTGTGTGTATATGTATGCGTGTATATATGTTTGTGTGTTTGTGTTTGTCCCTCACCCAACATCGCTTGACAACCGATGGTGGTGTGTTTGCGTCCTCGTAACTTAGCGGTTCGGCAAAAGGGACCGGTAGAATAAGTACTAGGCTTACAAAGAATAAGTCCTGGGATCGATTTGCTCGACTAAAGGCGGTGCTCCAGCATGGCCGCAGTCAAATGACTGAAACAAGTAAAAGAGTGAAAGAGTAAAAGAGTAAAAGAGCATGCATACACATCACATATACATACATGTTTGCATACAAACATCTGCACACATAAATGCATATATACATACATATATTTACAGAGATCGTATTTGATTATCATCATTATTAATATTTTTCATTCTTCTTATTTTTCTTACTATCATTAGGTATTTATAGTTCTACAACAATATTACTGTACTCACTTGGCCATTATCACTTGATGCTCTATAGATCATACAAATGCTTTTCTAGAGAGTAATGAAAGTGATACTTAATTTAGTTCAGTAAGTCTATTGTTTAAGCAATATTTCTGTGTCTGTGAGTGTGTGTGTGTGTGTGCATGTGTGCGTGCGTGTGCGTAAGTGTGTGTGTGTGTGTGTGTGTGTGCGTGTGCTTATTATTCGAAATATCAACGCAGCATATTAGAGACTAAATTCAGTTACAGATTTTCAGCCATGTACAATAAAGATAAATTTAGTCTTGCTACGAATATAGATTGTGATGCTAGACTATCGAGTTTTCAGCAATCAGGGTGAAACATAGGATTGCCTACTTTAGAATGCAGTTAAAACCACCAAATATGCACTGCTCTGTAAACATAAATTTCTCTTTGTTATTTTTTTGTTTTTTTTTTTCTGTTTGGTCCTAGGTATTTCTATTACATTTACTTTGCGGTAAGAAGAAATTAATCGAATCCTGACACAATTTCATGAAAGCCGAATTTGGACGTTTTTGTTTATCCAAAAACTTAAGCGATGTTAAATATTGATGTAAGTATTGATTTAATATTGAGACATACATACATACATATTGAGAAAGTTGCAGTTACTCTATCCAGATTACAAGTTCAGGTTTATACTTGTAATTATTGGGGCCCTTGGAAATGTAACACAATGCCTAAATACAAATCTTGAGAAAGTAGGCTTCTTAAGACTAGAAAAGAAAAAGCTAATTCATAGACTACAGATCCAATCCATCACTGGAATTTAACAATCTGTAACACTTTCCAGAAGTTTATCATTTAAATATATATGAGCATGTCTAGATATGCAACTATATGCATAAGAATACATACATGAAGCAAAACATAGAAATATGCACATATACATACATATATACATACAAACATACATACAAAATTACCCTTTTGTTGATGTTAAAATTCCAATGAAGGAGTTTTTGATCTTGGTTAGAAACCGGCTCTTTCTCTATTGGCAAGAAATCTTGAAATAAAACTGAACAATGACATACATACATATGTACGTACGTACATACATACATGCATGCATACATACATACATACATATATACATACATACATGCATGCATGCATGCATGCATGTATACATACATGCATGGATACATGCATACATACATACATACATACATACATACATACATACATACATACATATATACATACATACATCATACATACAGAGAATATGCACGAAATGAAAGAAGCCTTGACCCGGTTACAACATTCTCAAAGGATGTAGGGTTCGAATTTGGTCAGGATAAATGTTGTTAAATGGTTGTGAAAAAGGAGAAAGTTGTCAGCCAGACTAGCAACATTTCTATCCATGACTTGACTGCTTCTCCTATATCTGATGAGGAATGTTACAGGTATCTAGGAGTGGATGAAAACTTATCTTACACTAGCACCTGGAACAAGCAGGTGTCACTAAAGAATATAATAATGGAATAAAGAAAATTTGGACCTCAGACCTCTCTGCGTTCAATAAAACAGTGGTCCTTAATGTGTTTGCAGTGACAGTACTCAAACTTACATTTGAGTTGCTTGAGTGGATGCTTGATGAGGTCCAAGCCATTGACGTGAAAACCCGGAAAATACTAACAAGCACACATAATTTCCACATAAACAATGACGTTGACCGCTTCTACCTAACACGAAAGCAAGGCGGCAGAGGTTTAAGATCGATCCAAATTTACTTTGAATGTCGTATCATATCCCTTCGGCAACATCTTTTTAACCAACAAGTGTCAAAGTGCATCCCTTGACCAAGTTTGCATATATATATAAGGGTCATAAAATCTTAAGGCTTGGAAGTGTTATGATGTTATCAAATACATACATTCATTCATACATACATACATACATGCATACATACATACATACATACATACATACATACATACATACGTACATACATACATACATACATACATACATACATACATACATACATTCATACATACATGGTGGCTTTGGGGTTGAAAATGCACCTGAGTCTTTAAATTAATTGTGGCTTCAAATTTTTTGACAAATATATCAAAAATTCCCATACCGATTTCAACAAGTTTTTTTTTTATGTTGTTGTTTTTCAATTGTAAATAAAAATGTGCAAGAGAGATTGAATCTACAAGAAAACATTTGGTAAACTATACTCAAAGTATCAAATGTTTATACAAATTCCTATCTTCGCTAAATTTCGCACTAAAACAAATAATCAAACAATAAAGGTTTTTTCCATGTATGAATATATATGCGCGCGCGTGTGTGCAGTAAAGAGGCTTTATTATTTCATTATTTCATTACTTTTTATTACACACACACACACACACACACACACACACACACACACACACACACACATATATATATATATATATATATATATATATAAATAAATAAATTTGGTAAAAAAAAGTTCTGTTGCATTGTCGACATATTTACTTTGAGGGTGCTTTTTCAATACTTGCGATAATATAAGCATTAACTTTTACAATATTTTTCTCTCTTTGTAGATTACCTTATACTACAGCAGTTAAATTCGTATCTATTTTACCCTTTCAAGATGAGATTATATCAAATTCATATTTCACACTACGTGCTGTATAAATTGTGCCAAGGAATATTTGTTCTGTCTATAGAAACGAGGCTTTAAGTGGCCGGGCATGCCAAAGATGGTTTGACCAGTTTCGCTAAGATAAGTTTTCCCTCACAGAATCCCTTCGATTTAAATGACGAAGTGTTGTCAATTTTGATATTCTATAAGCCGAAGGTTATAGAATTTCAATAATAAACAAATTTTCAATTTTAATAAGAAAATTTAAAGTTAAGTGTGTGGAAATTAGTAGAACAGTTTTGTTCAAGTTACATTTCGATCATAAAACACATATATAAACTAGAAAAGGTTTATGTATAAACTCAGCTTTATCAAAAAGCTGACCTTCTCAACATTAAAGAGAAGACATGCAACTGATTCTTTCCTTATAGAATCATTACGTGATGAAATGGGTTTTCTGTAATCATATCAAACGACAATGACCATGGAATTGCACCTAGAAAGTTCCCCTTCGAGGCAAATTTCGAGCAAGGTTTTTTTAGGAAGTCCAGTGGTTACTCATGCATACCAGGCCTCCCCTCTCCACACCACCGATGTTGCCCACGCGAAAGGCAAGGGCCGATACAGTTTGGCTCCAATGACGTCGCAACTCTTTTCTGCAGCTGAGTGAACTGGAGCAACGTGAAATTAAGTGTCTTGCTCAAGAAAACCACACAACCCGGTCCAGGAATCCAACTCACAAACTCACGATTGCAAGTCCTACGTTCTATCCACTGAAGGAATGAAAAAGAAGAATTCTTCCCCAAACCAGGACTACACACAAAAAAATAAAAAAATTAAACTCTGTGCTTGGTGGGATACGAAAATTGTTGTTTATCATGAAGTGCTAAGCCCAAACGAAATTAATTTGAATTATTGTCATCAATCGGAATCATTGCACAGAAATGTGCAGAACAGCGCCTGTCACAAGTCATATTTTGTCCTACAATTAACCTATGCATGAACAACACGACTAATTCTTTTGAAAACTAATATCAAATGTGAAAAAACAATGCATATAGATAGAGGAGAAAACAATGAAAATATTCAGTACAACTTCTAATATATTCTTTTCTAAGAAGAGCTATTATTAATGTTTTAATGTTTATGTTGTAGCTTAAAACATACGTAGTAGTTGACATATATCTGCAAATGCTCGGTTTAAAACATAAAACTTTACCAAACTCTTGTTTACTATCATCTGCTCTAGCTTGACCACGAAAACTTAATATACTCTGAATCACAAGTTCCTTTACTTCACTGTAAGAAGATTATTATTTCATTATATTGAAAATATAACATCAATAAACAGATTGAAGTATACTGAATATTGTATTTTTATATACTTGCTTCAGTGAAAGTCACTCTATTCTGTGATCTTCTTTAACGCGAGTTGCAATTATTGGCCTGCAACGTTACTGAAGTATTGCCTTCGAGGATCTTAGCTGATTTTATCAATCACACTAATTGAGGTGGTATGCATTTCCACTGTCTTCTTAAGGGGAAAAATGTCAATGTCGACCATGTGTGCGTGTGTTTGTGTCTGTGACTGTGTGCGTATGTATGTATGTATGTATGTATGTATGTGTGTATGTATGTATGTATGTGTGTATGTATGTATGTATGTATGTATGTATGTATGTATGTATGTATGTATTGGTATGTATATATGTATGTTCACAGGCGCACAAAAGTATGTTTATGCATATGTGAGTACACACACTCATGCTTTTGTCAATATTCAGAATGTACATAAAATGCAAAATTAAGAATAGTCTTACTGTTTTCCAAATATTTTTCTGTGCTTGATCGGTCAGACAATCTATAATATTTACATATTCTTGGAAGAGTATTGAATATGAAATATATTTGTTTTTAACCTTACTAACTGCATCATGTACAAATAGTCTTTTTAACTTTTATTTTCATTACGTACAATCATGTTGAAAAAATCTTTCAAACTTTCAATTCTAGGATATCAAAATTTATATCCTCTTGAATTATATTGTATTTCCCTTTATTGTTAAACAAAGTGAAAATATTGAATGTTTATTTTTGAGTGTTTTCATTTTAAATAGTTCAAGAAATTTTCTACCATTCTTCATAACTAAAATTGCATTAAAAAATAGATGCTAGAACAAATATATAAACATATACATAACTGCAAATATTTCTGCTATTGTTAATGATACAAATAATTTTCTAATCTAGTTGATGCTTGAATTTGTTTTTGCGATAAAATATTCATAAAAGTTATGTTTATCCACTAAGATATCTTATCATGCATTTCCGCAAAAGCTACTATTGCCATAAGCCGATATCATCCATCAATTGACACATGTACATAGTGAAAGAAATTAACACCAGTATATTCAAGTTTCTTAAATCGATAGGCACTAAAAGAATACAGTGAAATACTGATCGATTCAGATTGATTCCAATTCAGACAGTGGTCTATGAAAAAATCTAATTTGATATCATTTGCATAAAATCCATTACAACAATATTTATATCTAATATCGACAGAATGCCTCAAAATTGAAAGAAGGATTTCATTGACATCATCGATTTCCATGACTTGGCTAGTACTTTATTTTATTGATACCGAAATATAAAGAAGGAAAACAAGGTTGACCTCATCAGGATATGAACTCAAAACGTAAAGATGGAACAAATACTACAAGGTATTTTAGATGTTATTAAATTAACTGATTCTGTTAATGAATTATCTTAACCACCACAAGAATAATAATTATTGTTTCAAATTTAGGCATAAAGCCAACAGTTTAAAAGGAGGGATTTAGTCGATATCTTTAACCCCAGTACATGTCTGGCACTTTATGTTTTCGACTCTGGAAGAATTGACCTGGCAGTATAAGAACTGTAGAGAAGAATGTATCTAATGCTCTAATTATTCTACCAAATCACCATTTTACCAATATTCATAGTAATGGTTACAAGTTTAGCACAAGACCAGTAATTTTAGAGGAGAGGCTCAGTTCATTTTAATGACCCAATGCTCAAATGGGGTCATTATATTTATAATGTATTTTATCGGTTCCGCAAGGATTAAATGGGAATCCGACCTCGCGAAATTTGAATTCAGAAGCATAATTAGTTTCGGCGAAATTTAAACTCGGAACATAGAAACAGATACAAAGCCGCTAAGCATTTTATCTAGCGTGCTAACGTTCTTGCAAACTCCCCATCGTTATTTACAGGAATGATAATGGCTTTTGCGAGAAATATTTTTATGTTATCGCGTCCGAATAAAACCGTTTAATTTTATTGTACTTCGATCATCCCTACCAATGCAAAGCACATGGTTAAGAGTAATGGAACTACGTATGTTTAATTCAACTGAATTATTATTATCTTTTTCTAAGTATCACCATTATAGGTATCTATACTCTGGTGAAATTAAGAAATTAGCTCATAAATAAACGAAGCCCTCGAATCCATCACTGTACACAGTACACACAAACACATAAAACACACACATACACACACACACACATGCACACACACACACAGGGGCATATGTATGTATGTACACACACGTCTCTTCACGCATAGGTACACCATGATCTATACACACGCAGACGAGAGTCGATTCACATGAAAAAGTAAGTGAACAAAATAACATGATCACTTGCTCATCGGAACATTTGTAAGTTCGACAGAAATATTTTTTTAAAGATAATCAAATGAAATGTTCGTCATTTCGAGCCACTCACTCAATGAGTATTTTTGCAAATTGTGGTGGATATCCGTTTAGTCGTTTTCCAGTAATTTTGATAACATAGAGACAAACAGACAAAGACTAGTAATTACAACACTCTGCTTACGCATACTCCAGCAGTGTAATTAATGCCCTCGTATAATTTATCTATAGACTTTTTCCCCCTCGATGCAAAGATTTTTTTGGAAACAACATCTAGTCTCTCAATTATTTTATTAAAATACAAGAACACACCACGCCAATACATTTTATTAGATTAAACGCGAAACAATTTCTAAGTCAAGATTGACAACATTAAATTTCCAATACCCATTTATGTAGCCTCATTAATCAGCATTTTTGTCGAAACTATTCTGTTATCTAAACAGTGGAAAACTAGCTATAAAGTATTATGTCTAAGTATAACACGTATTTCTTCATACTCATATTGGACAACTTTTTCTGTGAAGTGTCTTCGTTAAACTCGAAAAGTCGTATTAACAATAATTCATCACAGACATTTAGGCATTTCACTTTTAAGGTTATGAATTCGTTTTTTTTTGTTTTTTTGTTTTTTTTTTAATAAAAGTTATCAAAATCTACCATGAAGACAATAAAGATATCCTGTTTAAATGACAGCTTTGATGGCTCACACTAATTAAAGTCAACAACTTTTTTTGTGAAATAGATAACATAATTTTGAGTATGACACTGTAATTAAAGAATCTAAAGGTTAAGTGAGAATAAACTGAATTTTATTAATTTTGCTATCTTTTTTCTAAATATAAACATTATATGATTATATCTATCAATATTGGTTTTTATTATGTAATTATTTTCTCGCAAAATTAATAAAGAATTTGTTAAATAGCCTTTTAGACATAATGTCTCCGAATACAAAATAACAAAGACTCTGGAGTAGACCCTGAAGAAAATTGCTGAACTGACAGAAGTACTCGAGAGCCGGAAAAACTGCCTGGCGATATTGATTTACTACCCATGATGATCTTAACGTCATTCTTTCTTTAAGATTTCTGTATAGTGTAAATATTATTCAAGCTTTCCGAACGATATAATCTACTGTATGTTCTTCAAATATCTGTCACGTTTCGCCTATGTTAAAAACTAATATTTTATTATAAATTTTTGCTGCAAATACATTACAAAACTGAGATTATGATTTCAAAACAGCCAAACATAATATCATTTCAAAGTATAGATATCTTGGTATCTATTCATGTTTGTATAATCTATTTTTTCTGCTTCCATCTTTCTTATAAAACCACTGTTATATACACTAACAGTAATTCCTCTAGAATATGAAATCGTCAGAAATGTGGTTTGTAAATAACAAGCCTAGAAAGAAATTCATATGAAAATATAAAGCTTCGAAAACGACAAAATTTCAACCCAGTCGTATTTCAAACTTATCCTATATACACGGACATATAGATATAGATATGTGTGTATGCCTGTCAGACTGTATACCATCCGTGTGTGTGTGGAGAGAGAGGGGGAGATATACGCATAACAATATAAATAAAAATACAAATACATATCGTAATAAAGAAACCGTAATGTATGCTTCCAAGCATACTCTTTTTACTCTTTACTCTTTTATTTGTTTCAGTCATCTGACTGCGGCCATGCTGGAGCAACACCTTTAGTCGAGCAAATCGACCCCAGGACTTATTCTTTGGAAGCCTAGTACTTATTCTATCGCTTTCTTTTGCCGAACCGCTAAGTTACGGGGACGTAAACACACCACCATCGGTTGTCAAGCGATGTTGGGGAGACAAACACAGACACAGCAGCATATACACACACATACATTTTATATATATATATATATATATATATATATATATATATATATATATATATATATATATACATATATACGACGCAGTGGGAATGAACCCGGAACCATGTGGTTGGTAGGAACCCTTAAGATGCGAGCCTTCAAAATAACAACACATGCTAAGTTGAGTGTAGTGGTAAAGGTAACATTCATAATAATAATAATAATAATAATAATAATAATAATAATAATAATAATAATGATAATCTTTTCTTTATTAGCCACAAGGGCCGAACACAAAGACGATTGCGGACAATACAAAACAAGGGACAAATGGGGTTTAAAACAGAAAACGTATAAACAATAAAAAACAGAAACAGTTAAAAAATTATACAATAAAATTCCCCGATTGGGGGGGGGAGTTCCACCCAGGGCCAACAGGGCACCGCACACATCCTGGTCACCTCGACTGCCAAGGGAACGCCCCTCTTCCCCTCATTTGTCTCGGCTTCAGAGTAGGCCCATTCACACGAGCCATTTTCTCAACATTCACCCACATTTTAACAAATTTACTGGAGGCAATACTTCCCTCTCTACCCTCACTTTCCTTTTCAGGGGAACTTGACAAAGTCAATGAGGGCTCGGCCGAAGACGAAAGTGTCTGTCTTCAGTCCTGTTAACCTCGGCCACCACACTACCTCTTTCGCTATAGCCACAAGGCAGAGGAAAAGAAGGCGGCGAGCCGATCCTCACAATGGACACGGCTAGTGACCGGATCCGCCCTACACGTTACAACAGCAATTCGATAAAGCTCCACAGCTCAATAACGCACGGACACTGGACGAGTACATGGAGGACGGTTTCATCGCCCTGCGCACACTTCGGACTGGTCCGTCTGACAGCACTTGCGTGTCTGTAGAGCATATCTCAAACTGGCAGATCCCTCTCGACGACCAGAGTTTCCCCGAGTACGTCGTCGCTCTTTCCCTCCACTACTTCTCTAAATAATTCCATGAAGGAACTTCCACCGACCGCGTTGCTCGACTGGCAGAAGGCCGTGAGCGCTTGTCGGCACTCTAAGTACTAAGCACTCTTTCTTGGTCTGCGTTTGACCCGAGACGAGCTATAGAAAGTCCCGTTTGACGAACAGCGACCACATCTGCTCACCGTTACTGAAACGCTGAAGATGTTACAGCCTCAGCGCATGTCTACGCATTATTAGCCTCGGCATATCCAGTCCTCAATTCAGCGGCTGTTGACAGCAGATGGACCATCTGACAAGCGGGACACGTCCCTTCCATAGAAAGTGGAAGAGCAGGCGTTCCAACTTTATCAAGCACGAAGCATTCCAACTTTATCAGTCACGACGGTGACGGTCAAGCGGTAGTAGATGACAGAATCGATGTACGCATTCGCCACCTCAACCCGACCCTTCAGGGACAGCCTCCTTCCTGCCCTTGTCTTGGTGGGGGTAGTTACCCTGCTCGTCATCCTTCCCCAGTTCCTGTCCACCTGGAGGTCTGGACCAAACCAGACCCGAGCAATTTAACCGGTGCTTCCGTCCAGCACTCTACAACGCTGCTGGTTGGCATGGACCAGCCTCTCCAGGTGCTGAGCTGCAGGCCCACCGACTTTTTCTGGTTGATCTTTGCTCCTGTCACCGTTTCGTACACCGCCTCGATTCCCGACATGACTAACACTATTACGGTGACGTCGTCCGTGTGATCCGACATGAACTTTCCGCATCCTAGATCAAACGTAATGCCTCTCGAAATATCCAGCTTCCGCACCAATGGCTCGAGAGCCAGTACGTACAGAAGAGGTGAAAGTGGGTATCCTTGGCGGACCGAACGAGCGATGTAAAGCGATTCCGAAAGGTGGCCATTTATTTTGACCACTGAACAGATATCGCTGTACATTGCAGCGATCCAGCATCTCAAACCCACTGCCACGAGAACAGCCTTCAAGTGTCGGTGGTCGACACTATCAACGGCTTTCGACTGATCCAAATGGATCAGGGTCCCACCCATGCCAAGTCCCTTACCCGCCCTCTCTATGATGTAGCGCGTGAGGTAGAGGTTGTCGTGAATAGTTCTATATGGGATAGCACATGTCTGCGCATCACCAGCCAACTTATCGATGACAAGAACCAACCTCTTGCTTAACAGTTTGGCCAAAATCTTATGATCTGCATTCAGCAGAGTTATAGGCCTAAAATTATTACTTTTCGAGCACCTTCCGGAGTATTCGAGCGGTTCCAAGCAGTGCTGTTTTCTGCAAGTTCTCCACCTTTATTACAGCCCTTATTTGTTCCACGTACTTCTCGAGATTTTTGCTCACTGTTCCCAGGGCTCCGTCAATTATTGGCACTACTGCGACCTTTTTCATCGATCACAACTGCTTAACTTCCCAAGCTAACCTGTCATATCTCTCGACTTTTCTTTCTTCCTTATCGCATACCTGGTTGTCAGCTGGGCATGCAATATCTATGATCCAGCATAGTCTGATTTCTTTCTCAATTAAGAGTATGTCCGGCTTCCTATTCTCTATCTCATTGTCGCACTGAATCATGAAATCCCATTGGATCTTCGCATCTCTATAACTTCCATATAAGTGGCCAACAGGATATCGGCCTGTAATTGTCTACCATATTGCCTTTTTCGATGTTTTACAGACACAGCACTGTCCTACCCAATGTCAACCACTCTGGTGTTACTTAGTCGGCATTTAACAAGGTGTTGCCTTGCGCAGCTATTCGTGCATGACATTCACCATATCTTTTGATCCAGTAGCCTTAAACTCCATCTGGTCCCTGGGTCATCCAGTTGCTCATTTTTTTTTGCTGATTTCCTTCACTTCCCTAACTGAAATGACCAGTTCTGCCTGTTTTGGACAGACTACTGTTTGTTTCAGTTCTTGCAACCATTTAGCATCCTTCTTGTGCTCCTTGTCTTTGCTCCAGACGTCACTCCAAAACCTTTGACTTTCAATGTTATCTGGTATCAACTTTTCCTCTGTACACTCTCCATTTATTTCTTTATAGAATCTCTTCTGATCTGCTCCGAATAACCTATTCTGGTGGTAAGCCTGCATTCTTTGGTCGTATCTTACCATCTTTGCTTTCTTTGCAACGAGGCGCTGTTTCAGTTCCTCCACTACTACTTTCAGGCCCTTTCTTTCAATATTATGCTTCCTTCTCAGTGCCCTGTATTTTTGTTCGCTTTTAAGCTCCCCTTTCTCTTTTCGGTCTAACATAGAGATTTCCTTCGAGAGCATGCCTAACCCTACCTGGATTCTTCTTTTTCACCATGAATCTTTTCTTTTGTCACTCCCATTATGTTTCTTTTTCTTGACATCAACACCCACGTTTTCTGCTTCAACAATACTTGCTGCCTTGATCAAATTATTTGTTTCTGTTATGTTGTTTGTTCTGATGTATTTCAGAATTTCATTGACATTTTCGCTTCTTGGTTCAATTTCCATCGATCAACCATTTTAAGGTTGCAAATAATGTCGCTATCGTTCTCCTGTAGTCTTGCCTTTATTCTGTCATAGATTGCCTTTTGTTCATCTGTCATGTCACCATTGGTTTTATTGTATTATTATTTTTTTTATTATTATTATTATTATTATTATTGTTATTATTATTATTATTATTGTAGAACATTGGCTGAAACATTATAGAGTCGTAACAAAAATGACATGTGGTGTTTTATTCTGGCCACATATAAACAATTGATATTCCAGTAGTCTTATTATTTTGCATACTCTCAGGGAATAATAAGTGCAGTTCTTCGTAATCTTTGCACGTATAAAGTAATTGTATTCTTTTTCAAATAATTTCTTCTATTAAGAGCATTCTAAATAATATATGTACAGTACCTCCTGTCGCTAATATGAGCTATATTTTGCGTATTTTTATTAGACATAAACTTCTCTGTACCACATTTTTCATTCCCAGTGCATCTCATTATTTTTAATAAGTTTCTGCGGAGATTATTTCCGCTTTTAGTCCCTTTATTCTGGATAATTCATTTCTATGTCTTTATTCATCGAAATTTTCAACATTTCCTTCAGGAATTGCTTAGAAAATTGTCATTAATGGTCTTTGATAATAATGCATGAGCTAATCTAGTTAAACTAAAATCTTTCCGAATACTTGTTACTATCTTTTTCCATTTTTGCCATTCCCTCCCTTACTATTTATCTCTCTCCCTCTCTATATATATATGCATGTGTGTGTGTGTGTGCGCGTGCGAGCGTGCGTGTGTGTGTGTGTGTGTGTGTGTGTGTGTGTGTGTGTGTGTGTGTGTGTGTGTGTGTGTGTAATATAAAGAAAATGGAGAGTGTGGACACAGAAAAAAATCAATTTTTTTTTATATAAGAGTCAATTTCATGTCACCTACGCACGTTTCAATTCCAACCTTTATTCATATTTTACAATTAAATTTGCATTATGAATTTAAGATGTACAAATCTCTTCTGGGCAAAATTGACATATATTCTTATATATACATTTACATCCTAATGGATGGAGAGCTCCTTACATACTGAATGCCAACATGTGTATGCGTGTTTCTATGTCTCAGGTTGTATGTCATTGGATTTCGATCTTGATATATAGTTAGAGGTTAAACTAAGACCATTATGGACAGTGGCTAGTTACAGTCGTTAAGAACTATGTCATACTACTATTCTTCTTTAATAGATTTAGATTGGTTTTTAGAAGCTTGCTGCCGCTCGCTCTTCTCCCTATTCATTTGTCAGAAGAATAAAAATAAGAATGAGAATAAAAATATATATGTTAGTAAGTATCCAAATCTATATAACTATTTAACTTTTACTCTTTTAATTGTGAGAATTTCCTATTTTATTATTTTTTTTATTTAGATGTATTTGTCTAATTTTTTGATAATTTGGGTTATATATATATATATATTTTAATAATTTTTTATGTATTTTTAATGTGAGTACTATTCACTATGTATCACTATGTAACATTATATATCATTTTCAAATGGTGAGGGTGCGTTTCACTAAGATTTGTTTTTATGTTTATTTTAATCTTATCATTTACGGAGTATTTATTTAAATATAAACACACACACACACACACATATATATATACATACATTCATAAATACATACATACAGACATACATACATACATATATTCCTTTTCTTTGTGAATATAATAAGCTCTCTATCCCTCATTTATTTAATATAACTGTTAACGTATTTATTTAGATAAATCAGCTGATAGTAAAAGTCTCAATATGTATTCCTCCATTTAAGTAATATTATAGAATCATTTAATTCTAGATATTGATGTATTCACATAATGCCTAATTAATTATATTTATTTGGATTTATTAGATGTATATCTATTCGTAATATGTGTATTTTATTTTATCTATTTGAATTTATTAAATATATATTTAATCCAGTGTGGACAACAAAATCCTCTTTCTCTCTTCTTGTTGCTTAATTTGTGCTTGGACGTAATGATCTGCAAAATTTCCTCTACGCATAAATCACATCATTTTCTCCCAATGCTATAAGCTTTTGCACGGCTAATTAATTCTCACCTCAGCGTATAGTCCTTATTTTTGTCCCTGATTGCCCAAATTAATCTACTTAAACTGGTGCTAGCTTCTTTTCTCTTATCTGTAAAAGTGCTTTCGTGGTTGGCTATCCTTCTTTTATAACACCATGCTCCCACCACGCAAGACTCTATATCGACGGCACTGTTGATTTCAAGCACCGCTACCGTGCACACATGAACTCTTTCTTCAAGCCAAATTCTAAATTACCTAACTCCTAAGCAACTTATATATATATCCTAAAATTTCAAAATGTTCCCTATACCCTATCCTGGTCCATCGTAAGTGTGGTTCCCCCATACAGCACAGACTTCGGTATATGTAAATTGTGTTTAAGAGAATCGCTGATCATCCTTTGTCAGCACAAACTCATATTTCAATAGTTTCTCAGATGTAAAACTGTCTTGTAAACACAGGTTTTACTCATCATTTACCTATTTTATTAAATCTATGTAATCCCATAAATATAAGTATCCTTAATTAGAATTAAACTTGAGATACTATAAGGTCAGCCTAGCAACCTTGCACCTCAGCTAATACACCCTTCTTATTAAACTATTCTTTCTCATTATTACATTTGCAAATTCTTCTAACCCAATATATTCCAACTCCGTCATGGCCTTTCTACCCTCACAAATCACATTCTATCCTTTCTCTCATCTCTCCTCTTCAACCAAAAGCACTTAAAACTACATTACTCCTTTGGATACTAAACTGCCAACCCCTTTCCCTTGCTGTTTACCTCCCTCCATTCAATTTCATACATCTCTGCATGACCTAGTACTCCCCCTCCAATACCAAATCACATTCATTATTCCACTAACACTGCTACCTTGACCACCACTCACCCCCATTTAGTCCACCACTACTCTCTGTCTTCTCTCATACCTTTCTCCATACCTTAATAATCTCCCTCTGCCACTGAACTAGACACTTTACTTCCCTCAAATAATTGCGAATACTTTTTTCCCTAACCCATTTTCTGATAATTCTATAGCTATCATCCCTAAACCTTAACAAACCCAACACAACAGACTACCATTCAAATACTATCTGCCCTACCATCCAATTCATCTTCCTACTCTCCACCTCTACTACTACCTCCTTTAGTACCCTCATTATTAACCCCTCACTCTTCTTGAACTATTTTTCCCCTCTCATTATTCCCTGCCTTATACCCCCAGCCCTACCTCTAATACAGCTAGCTCTCCATATTTAATCATTCGACCTTTGAACTTTTCTGCATTAAGATCTGAAATATAAGATCTCTACGCTGATGACGGAGGGTCGTCTCGTCCAGTGTTAATTGCATCCATACGGCCGCATATTGTGATGAGCTAAACCTACCAACATTATTATGGGTCAACGATCAAAAGAAACAGCTGTTGGACTTATAACCCCTTTCTTCCACCCGTTTAATTTTCTCTGTTGTATGTACTAATATGAATATATATATATATATATATATATATATATATATATATATATATATATATATATATATATATATACATAAAAAAATTCATCACTTGGAGGTTTCTACCTTTTACTTTCTCTTGTTTTGCATGTATACATATATACATATTTTGTATTTAGCGTGTCCAGTTTTCGCATAAATTACTGTCTACGAAACGTTTAATCTTCACGTGCTCTCTTTTTCTTTTATTGTATTGTGGTAAAAACTTTCGCAAGAAGCCCTTACAGAGAATTTTAACGCAGTCTTCACATACGCATTTACTTCTTATACCCTTTTCCGTTTTCAGTTATGGGAAATATTTGGCAGAAAGCCTTTGATCTCGAACCCCAATCAACCCTCTATCTTTTGTTTTGTGATGAAAAACCCTTCCAGATTAACTTTAAAACCTGTGCTTTCAGTTAGTATTATGCTTCGTTTATCTGCTTCAACGTTTCCTATGTTTTCTAAGTACCGGTCATGCAGAATATTTCAGTCATTCGCTTTTAAATGCTCGTTTTTAATTTAGCTTTAATTTAGTTTCGTTTGTATAAATTTCCTGTTACTGCTTTTTCTTTTTCTATCTCTTGCCTCCGTCTCTATTTTATATTTTGAAAGTTCCATGTAAGTGGAAGACAATGTTTGTTTCGCTCATGATTGTAACAATGTGTTACATTTTCTTTTTATACTTCACTAAGTATATTTGCACTTCGATGCTAGCTATTTTATGATATTTATCAAATTGCAGAGGGCACAATTTTTGTTCGTGTTTAATATGATTTCTACTTGCTGGATAGTGCAGTATAAATTCTGTGATTATTCTCCATTTTCATGGTTTAGTCAGTGGACGAGGGACAACACCATGACCTTTGTGCAGAGGCGCTGATGCTAACGGAAGAAAGAGCGAAAGAAAGCTTAACTTGTGCTCTCTATAGAATAGATACCATTGAAGACACACATTGTCACAGACAAAGACATTGATTTCAAATTTTGACACAAGGCCAGCAATTTCAGTGCAGGGGTTTAGTCAATTACATTGACTACAGTACTCAGATTTGTACTTATCTTATCGACCTTGAAAAGATGAAAAGTAAAATCGACCTCGGTAGAATTTGAACTCAGACGGACAAATACCACTACTCATTTTGCCTGGTGTGCTAACGCTTCTGCCAGCTCAACCCCTTTTCCCAGATAAAGATATTAAACCGAGCATGGATTAAGTTAATCAGCCAACAATAAGTAGAGTCCATCCGACACTCTTCTTTGCAGTTTCTGTTTGTCAATTTCAACATGAGGTGAGCCCGAATCTATTATAGGATATATTTTCCCTGTTTACTACGCAGCGAAAGTAATGCAGAATTATGTGATTGTTATAAAAAACGCTTAGCCACACTGCCATTGTCGCATCCATAACATTCCTTGTTATCTGATAATTCATGTAACTTCATATTCAAAGTTATAATAAATATAATGTATTATTTCAACGGTTAGATATGGAAACTATAACTTTTTAGCATTTCTTTTAATGTTAACTATTAGTGCGTCTGTTATATTACTTCATATTCTGTTCGTTATATGTGTCGTCCTGTCTAATTCCTTGATTATAAAGCATTTGTAAGTCTGACTTTCGTCTAATTTGTCTTGTATCAGGTTTGTTATCTAACATAATATCTCTAGCATTTTATTATTTTTTTTACACTCAAGTCAGCGTTGATGCATTTTGCCTAAATTGAATGTCCTGACAATTTCCCTACTGAAATTGTATATCGTACATGTCAAGCTATCTACTTGTCTGTTATCTCAAGCTCACAGGTTTAAGTCATCCATATTCAGTTAGCTGATTGCCATATCCTATTATTTAGTTAGTTATTGTTTTATATCACAATTTGTGAAGAAAAGCGCTGTTGGTCACAGATTTCCAACGGGCCAATCACTAGCTCAATGCATTCTAAAATTGAAAATGGCATGTGAGCGCTAGTTACTCGGTTTCATTTCATAGAACGTCGTTCCCAAAATACCAGTTTTTCAATCGCACACTGATGTTTATATCAGCATGGAAATATATGTGTGTATATATATATATATATATATATAGATATATATATATATATATATATATATATATATATATATATATATATATAGATGCATAACACATAAATACAAAACATACACACATTTGTATGCATGTGTGTGTATAGATATAGATATACAGAGAGAAAGAGAGAGGGAGTGAGAGAGAAGTAAATATAAGGATAAACAAGTTAGGCGAGTCGATATAAATGAATATTAAATACATTTAATACAAAAACTATACATATTTTTACATATAAAAAGATCCTACTTACACAGAATAGAAATGATATCATTAATTAAAGGGGTTGAATTAGAGTTGTACGAATCCAACAGCTGTTTCTGGAGATTTGGTTGTCCAAAATAATGATTGTAAATTATTTTCCCCTCCCACTACTCTCTATCTAAATACCTCCTAACTCTTCCTTCTAATTCATTACTTCTCCACAAAATCATTCCATCTTTAATCTTTCTGCCAACACCTCAAATGTAAAACTTCAATTTCTTCCCTGAAGACGGAAGCTGGTATTATCCGATGAAGGAATCAATTTACAATCATTATTTTGAACCACAAAGCCCCTAGAAACAGCTGTTGGACTCCTAAAACACTTATTCAGCCCCTTCAATTCTTGATATCATTTCTATTCTGTGTAAGTCGGATCTTTTTGTATGTAAACATATGTACATTTTTTTATATTAAATGTATTTAATATTTTTTGTATATCGGCTTGCCTAACTTCCTTATCCTTACATTTGCTCCTCTACCTGCTCAAGTTTAACCTTCTTGAGCCTTACGAAGTGTACTCTATACGGATAATATGTATTTATGATCTATAAACTCTGTGTGTGTGTGTGTGTGTGTGTGTGCGTGTGTTTGTGCGCGTGTATGTGTGTATGAATACATATATATATTGATACACACATACATATGTATATACGTATATATGTACATATAAGTTCGTACACACATACACGTGTGCGCGTACTCACACACATTCGCACATACGCATAAAGCAAAATTCTGCCCAGTTTCAGTCTAAAAAGTTTAACTCGCTATGTTTTAGTTACTCAAAAGGACATTACTAAAAATATTACGAAGATTTTGTACTGTGACATTGAACTCACGGTTGTGAGTGGAATCCTAAACGACAAAACAATACTTGGTTCAATATCAAAAGCCACTTATGTCACTGAAGGAGCCTCTATGCGGTCACTTGATATGTAAGAAATAGCAGTTATTTTTCTGTCAAATTTCACCCTATAACGTCTTCAAAATAGGACAACATTGTATGATGTTAATCCATGATATACAAAATGACGAGACGTTCACGACCAGAACACCTCTAAATAAGGCTCACATGCACCAAATACTATTAACAATAACAACAACTTGGAAGGTCTTTTGCTTCTGTCACGTCTGTGTTTAAAAATAATAGGTCATTATTGTGTAAATTTTTGCGGCATCCTCTTTCTTGCTTCAGACCTGTGCTTAATTCCTGATAAACATTTAACACACGATTGCAATGTCTCAGAGGCGTGTTATCATGTATGTAAACAAGCTATATATATTCACACCACTTTCCTGTTACTTTGAAGCCAAACACTCGGCTAACATCGCAATCCTCTCGTTTACCTACACAGTCATGTTTGTACTTGGGATATCAATAAGACAGCGAAATCAGCGAGCTGGCAGATTCGTTACCACGCCAGACAAAATACTTGTCTGCATTTCTTCCAACTTTTCATTTCGAATTCAAATTCCGCCGAGGATGTCTTGCCTTTTCATCCTTTTGGGGCCGATAAAATAACTAGCAGTTGGACCCTGGGGTCGCTCTATTCGGCTAGTCCATTTCAGAGAATTTGTGCTTATAGTAGGGAGGTTTATTGTTATGTGGTGAACTGGCAGAATCGGAAGCATGCCAAATAAAATGTTTCTTAACATTTCTTCCAACTTTACCTTCTGAGTTCAAATTTTGTCGAGGTCTACTTTGCCTTTCACTCTTTCGGGGTGGATAAAATAATACTAGTCAAGTACTATGGTAGGTATCATTGACTATCCTCCTCTCTTAAAATTACCGATCATGTGAGAACATTTGTAGCAATTATTAAAGCTAGTGATCTGACAGAATTGTTACCACGCCAGACAAAGTGCTAAGCATTATTTCTTCCGGCTCGTTGCGTTCTGATTTCACCCCGACATTGCCTTTCATCTTTTCGGCATCGATAACGCCAGTACCAGTTGAGCACTGGGATCGATATAATCGATTGGTCTCCTCCCTTAAAACTGCTGGCCATGTGCCAAAAGTTGACAGAATTATTATTTTTTATTATCTTCATGATTATCATCCTTGTCAATTAAGGAAGATGAAAGCTTGGACAACCGTAAGAGTGTTTGACGAAATGGCTTGTGGTATTTCCTCCTGTTCTGTAAGCTCTGAGTTAAAATGCCACCATGGTCAACTTAGCCATTCGTCCTTCTTTGATAGATACATTAAGCACCAGTCACGTACTATAGTCAATGCAATCGACTGACCACCTTCCAGTAAAGTTGTTGGTTTTTTTACATTAATTAGAAACTAGTGTAGCTGGTTCCTTCAAGAACTCACTGAATACATTTAGCAATACTTTGTGTTTGACACTTCATTTCTGCTACTTACCAGTTATTTGTTTTTTTTTATATATCTAGTTGTGGCCTTTGTTGTTGTTCTTGCTGTTATCTGTTATTGTTATCGGTCTTGTTTAAACGTTGATCTCTCTTGATTTAGCAAACCTATTGTCAAAAGCATCACCATCGTATCCATCTCATAATTATTTTTTTGTCCTTGAATCGAGTTTTCCTTTCAAATGGGCTTGTATAACACGATAACAATGTTGTAATGGCTTACTATATTTTAGATAAAAAGATTATGAATTGGTACATCAGTGAGTAAGGTATATCTTCCATGATAAGAGAAGACTCTGTTGTTGTTGGTAACCTTACGCCAGCTTTGTTTGACTATCTATCACCAAAGGCTATCCAGCCTTCTATCTTAGATCTACTCAACCATGCCTGATAAGAGGTTGTGTACTGTTTAACGCCATTCTCTTTTTAAGCAGGAACATTGCTAAATGACGGGATATTTGGCTGCTATTTCCCTCTGTCTTTCTAATGCATGTGCCTCCAAATTGGTCTTGTTTTACCATTTGAAATTTTTCCTACCATTCCAGTTTTCCTTTGTTATTAAGCAATCTAACTGATAAATCTGTTGACCACATTCCTTCCTATATGTTTCCTACTTACCATGCATTGCATCGATTTCTATTTTGTGTGTTTTTTTATTTAGTTCTTAAAATATTTTTCGAGTTAAAGAATTGTTTGTTCAAAAACTTGTTACCACATTTCGTAACGAAACGTGAATTAGCACTTTTTTCTGTTTCAGGTACCTCTTTTTCATGTTATGCATTTTCTATTTTGTTTTATTTTATTTTTTACGATAGACACTTGTCGTTTTTCTTTTCATTTCTTTTTATCGTTGTTAATCTCATTATGGATTCAAAAATAGTTTTTTATTTATTCTTTTTATGTTTAATCTGCGAGCGCGCGTGTTTATGTGAGTGTGTATGTAAATGATGGGATAAATGTTTCTATACGAGAAGTTTCGTTCGAGTAGCTAGTTTCCTCTATAGCTGCAGCGTATATAAGTTGATTTATGCTGGCTATATTGATGTTTACATCTACTTTTAGTATATGTATGATGCTCCAGAATATTATTTTTTGTTTGTTTTGTTTTATTTTTTTATTTATCTTTAAGCTTTATTCTCTTATTTTGTGTACATATGTGTGTGATGGTGATGGGTTCGTTGACTGATAGGAAGATATTTCCTCAATATTAATTCTTTCGCTATTCCCACCTTTAGATCGTTGTCATATTCAGAACTTCCAGCTTTAAATCATTCTCCTTTTATAACTTTCTTATATTCAATTGTGCTCACATTTTCGTTGGTGAAGAACTGGTTCAGCATCTGTTGGCCAATATTCTGTTAGTATGCTACGTTTTGATTTTATTATACCTCTTGTTTCTTTTACTTGCACAAGGTCTGTCTTCCTGATTTATGTTTGCAGTGTTTATGGTTATGTCTTTCTTTTCGATGTGTTTATATTCTTTATTGTTTTTATCTTCTTTATGTATATTTTTTAAAGTATTCTTTTAAATGTTCTATTTTTTATGACTAGTGTTATTTTTTTTATTATTATGCTTTTAAGTATGTATATTAAATTAGCTAGTTTTGGGATTCAAAGTTATTTCGAGATCAGTTATTTTCAGTTTATGTTGCAGTAGTCTTATTTTTCGGGTAATGTTGCTATAAAATAGAAATGTAGTATGGAAACATTTCTTGTGAGACTATTTATGATTGTTCTGTTTTATTGGTAGGCCTTGAAGTATAAATTTCTACTTTTTATTTAAATTGTCATTATCAATATTTTTTAACAGCTTTTTTCTTTTTTCACATTTCTAATAAATACGAAATTTTGCACGCTCCGTTGTAAATAATAATATTCCTCTCTGAACCCTAGGCCAACGGTAAGGTACTGTTATTCTTACGTGCAAAGTTATCTACTTGATTTTAGCCAATTGAAATTACAACCGCAAAAAGAAAAAAAATCATTAATTGGAATTTAAATCTTGTGAAAATGGGCTATACATATCATGTAATATATGTTTCTTTTACTTGTAGCATAAACGGCTTCCCAGCATAAATTATCAACGATAGCAGCTGTATGAGAATAGATGTCCTGCGTATATTTTAAATGCTTGCGAAATCATGACGTATAACATGAATGAGTTGAGCATATCGGAACTAAATCAGTAACACGATAAAAGACTATTAGACAACATGCTGTAGGAAATTTAATTGAACTTCAGTTATTAGGTTAATGACTCACAGTTTTCGCCTGTGTCCCCCTTGACAAGAATTGTCATTATAGTTAATGATTCTTATCATCTTTGACATAATTTAGATCGATTTAAAATAATTTTTGATTCACTATAATAATTATGTTACCTTACCTTCGTGTATTATTCAACCCTGGGGGATTTTCCAATGTCATAATTTTAAATCGACTGATCAGTGAAAACATTTCACAAAACATGTCATTTCACAATTATTCTATTATCTTGAACTCACATATTACACTATTTTACCAAAGAGGCCGAATAATACCGAAAGCTGGCTAAGTTATCATTTCCTGACTAATAATTACAGACACAGTCCCTTGTACATATATCTCTATTTTTTTAATTTTTAATCAATTGAAATTTCGGAACTCTCCATTGAACCGCTTGAAAGAAAGTGTCATTAGCACTAATGATTTTTCTCCTCGTCATAAGTGTAAATTAGATTGATTAAGCATTCTATTTGTTTCACTATATTTAGTCTGTTAAGTTGCACTTAACCAAGTACTCCTAATACAGAAGGCATACCTTCGAAATACGCCAGCATAATTCTTATTGTTAATTATCATGAGTTTTTAAGACGATGAACTGGCAAAATTGTTAGCGCAATAGAGAAAATGCTTGGCTGCATTTCACCCCTCATTACATTCTGAGTTTAAATTCCATCGAGGTTGACTTTGCGTTTCATTCTTTCGGGGCCTATAAAATAAACTCCAGTTGAACACTGGGTAGATTTGTTTAATTCGACTAGCTCCCTCTCCCAATTTTCAAGCCTTGAGCTTCTAGTAGAGAGGATCATTTATAATGAGTTTAAATAGTGTTGCCAGATTACTAGTTACGGGTTTAAATAGTGCTCCGTAAGAATGACATGGACAATACAGAATTTACATTAGGCTAAAAGTTATACTACATTTTACCGCCCGCTTGTGATAAGTAGTAAGTACTAAAGATATACACATCCAAAAGCGAAGCGAAATTATTTAAGACATCTAATACTAAAGGTTAGGAACAATGAAATGTTTAGTGATAGCAGATTTTAAATAAAATCCACTCACTTAAGTACTTGAACCAGCATTTTTCTGCTTGTGGAAGTCATGTTCTGTAAAAAGAAAATAAAGATGAGTTATTACAAATGCAAAAGAAGTAATGGTTTTTTTTGTTGACATTTTTATTTTCTTGATAGGTTATTTGGGGATTTCTTTTTGACAATATATATCAAAATATACACAAAACAGTAATATAAAATACAAAACGAAATGAACGAAATGTCTTAAACAGAAGTAGTTTATATTTTATTTCTTTCCAGTCTAAATTATGTTTTTCTCCACAACAGAATTATAAATAAACACTATTATAAAATGGAATAAAAAATACTTCTTAAAATGAATTGGTTTTATTTCTTTCGAGCTTATATCAAATTTCTTTCCTTAAATTTGCATTTGTTCAGAATTTGTTTATGTTCTTCCAAAACGCTTGAGGGGTTATTATATAACTGTGATCCCCCTTTGACGTCCAGGCTACCTTCTACATTCCAGTTTCCGACTAAATATACTTGCCTGTAGTATCCACTCTTTAAAGATTAGCGTCGTTACTTATGTATAAGCAACAGATGTTTTCAATAACTCTGGTTCAAAGTCTTTATTCTACACTCCCATCATTTCATCTGCTATTTCTACATGTCTCCAATCTCCTGCAACAATCATTAGTTGTTCAAATATCTCTCATCGTGTATCGAGGCCCTTTTTCGTTTCAACCTTTCTGCTCCCCCCTCTCTCTCTCTCTCTCTCTCTCTTTCTCTCTCTCTCAACAACTCATTCGCTCGTTCCCTCTTCCTCGGATGTTTTTATCTTCGATACTACACAGAAACCAGTAGGTGAAATGCCTAACCTTTTATCCTTTTATATTTTATATTACTTTCAATACCAATTAATATCCTCATTCAGCCATATTATATTTCTGAACGAATTACCTATGTACAAATCTTCTACACACTGTGAATATGTAATTGACATTGTTTTGGCTTCTGGAGGAAAAGAGTTCCAACGTATTATAACTTATTGATATGAGTGAGAAACAATATATTTAGGGTAGATTATGACTTCAGACATAGTAATGATGGTGGGAGAGACAGGTTCATTGAGTGGGTTTCGATGTCATAATATGCAGCTTACTAGTTCGAGGAAGCTGCAATGGTGGCAGTCGTAGTAAAGCAAACAGCACAGCTGCCAAATGACCTTTTTTATGCGATCAGAGATGTTTGCATTTGTAACAGTCTAGTCATTAGGAAATAACTTTGAGAATCTTAAATATGTGAAGCCGCTATAAAACATTATCACTCAGGGAGATTATATTTCTGACACTTAGCATTTGCTTTGACTTTAAAGAATTTAGATATTCATGGAGAATATAGCATGAAACTATTTCTTCAAAAAGTAGAAATATGTTATCTGGGTGAATATATTACGCTACCAGATAGGTGACAACATAAACTTGTTCAACAATTCTGTTTGGGAATGTTTTAGACGATTCAAATCATAAACACCCGTTATGTCTACAGTGGAATATATACGAGGTGTGCTGAAAAGTTTCTGGCTTTGAATAAACGAAAATACAGGAAGATTATGACTTTACTCAACATATTCCCTCTCAGATTCAAACACTTATTGCAGCGGCCTTTCAGTTTTTCCTATGCCCTGTAAAAGAACTCGGAAGTTTGGGCCTCCAACAAGGCCTTTCGTGATACCCTTAAAGTCAGGAACTTTTCAGCACCCAGTCGTATATCATATATGAACACTTGTTTTTATGGGGGTCGGGGGTTCTTGGAAGAATAGTATCATACTTAGAATAAATTAGCAAAGTTACTAATTATCCTGAAAAATGCGGGGGATATAAGACACCAGAGTTGAAAGAATGGAGGGTTACAAAAAACCCAGTCATAGTAGAATTAAACAAAGGGTAAGAGAGAAAAACTTATGACCTTAGAGATAGGTGATTAGAACCTTAAGTACAAGATTCTCCTCCATGAGCAAATTTTTTTCTCGTATCAAGAGCAATTACATTGTTTTGGGATAATTTCCCAAAACTTCGGTGTGTGACGGTCAACAAAATTTTAGTAAATTTGGATTACATAAACCGTTCTGATGTCACTGAGCGGCGAAATATTCTGTGTTGAAGTGTAAAAGAATTCATTGTTTACAGGAGTTTACGTCACTCTTGACATGTTGGATCTGAGGGTGACAGGATAATAGTTGGCTTCGTCAGAATCTTAGCTCTTCATGAAGTTGTAGCAAAGACATTTCATTTCATTCAACAGAATATAACCCTGTAGAGAGTTTGGAAAAGAAGAAAACAACTAAATGTGGGATGCAGTTCAACAGAAGGGATACTGTCAACGCCGGTCAAATTATTGAAAAATTAGCAGATTCTAAAACGTTAGTTGTGATCCACTCGGAAGAAACGAGATAGCTGGCTTCCGTCATATAAACGTGAGATTGTTTATTAGCTATTCATTGGGTACATTGCTTTATTGCTGGTCGCTTTCTATGTATATTGGTTGTGAATAAAATGCCTTCAAGCGTGTATTAGAAGATGATTTATGCCAGGTTTTGTAGATAATCATGTTCACTTTTATTGTTGGGAGTGAATCACTTGGAGACGGGACAAGAAATAGGAAGCTTTGGGTGTGTTAGATATGTGGAAGGACAGACACGGAAACATGATATCGGTCATCTGCTAAATTAGTTCGGGTAGATCACAGCTGAATATAATTTCTCATGACAAATGATCAGTGTAGAGTAAGTGGGAGGAAAAGTTAAATGAAGTATATGAATGTCTAGGGATTCGGATATATAGAATAATAGGAAGTTAAAATTTGTTTTATTCATTAGAAAATTGTAAAACAGTCCTGTGAACACAGAGCTGCATTTGGAACTAAAATTTATGTGAAAAGTGTTTGGGAGTTAAAAGAAAACGAAGAAATAGAAATTTAAAGAAAGACAACCTGGTGTAGAGAGAAATAAACACGAACCAATTTAAGCAATTTTCTTTTACATTCCATTTTACCGTAACATTTATTTATATTCTGTTCTGAGGGAAAGGGTAAAAGATTATAAGGCTGAAGAGAGAGAATTGAAAAAAATACCAATTCTGTTTCTTTTTATATTCCACAGAACTCTAATATGTATATATTTCTGTCCTCAAAAAGAAATAAAACATCATTTCTAACATATCAAGAAAACAAAAATGTCATCAAATACAAATAAATTCTTTGCACCCAGCATACCGTTAACCCTTTGAAAAGAACAAATATGCTGCCTCTCGTTAGAAATGGGCTGACACAGGTACATCAGTTCATGAATGTCATTTAAATATTGAAGCTTTTATTCAATTGTATCCATTTCTAAGCATTGGCAGAGTAAAGAAATTCACTTGGCTTTTGTGTTTGTATACTTCTTTAGTTTTACTTCAAATCACAAGTATATTAAAAGTGTAAAAGATAGTAAAAGAAATAATTCTTGCAGCCAGTAAAGTAGGAATAACAATTGTGTTGAAACCACTGGCAATTTCATCTGTTTCTTCTCATTATCATTACTTTTCTCCTTCTTCTTCTTCTTCTTCTTCAGTTGCTACTGCTAATTCTTCTCATCATCGTCGTTGTCATCGTCGTCGTCATCATCATCATTATCATCATCGTCATCATCATCATCATCACCATCCTCCTCCTCCTCATCATCATCATCATCCTCATCATCATTATTATTATTATTATTATTATTATTAATTATTGTTATTATTATTAATTATTGTTATTATTATTCGAATTTGGTAAGAGTGAATGTTTATTTGTGGCTCATAAGTTTTCTTTAAAATTTGTTGTTTCATTAGTTGGTATTCCAAATTTTGATGAACTGTTAACTAAATAATCCAGTTCGCTGCAAGCGGGACGAGCTGCTCTGGCGGGAATTCGACCTTAAGGGTGAATTTTAAGAATCAAAATTGCAAATTTAATATTGTAAAATTAATATTGTGGTGGGGAAATGAAGCAATAACAGCAGCAGCAGCAACATCAACAACAATAACAACAACAACAACAGCAGTAGCGACGAGCAAAGTACATTTAAAAATGACGCAAACACAAACTCTACCACCTTTCCTAACACAAATAGTAACAAAACGACAATTGCGTTATTATTATTGAAGGCGTTACGTAGTATGCAATGTTGCAGAACGGGATCGGTTTCGTACAAGCAGAGAATGGAAAAAGTCGAATTGACAAAAAAAAATGTTGAGCAACGCTAAGCTGCACTTAACAAAGAATGGCGGACTAGTCTTCCTTAACACAACGGAGGAAGTGCAAGAATACACTAAGAAAAAAGTCCATTATATATAAATGCATATCATTAAAGGCGAGGATACTGGAGCGGGGAGACGCAGGTTCAGATCGAAATATGCCTGAGACTTGTGTTGCCTATGGGAAACGCTTTGGCACAGTCGAGGTAAGATTCTCAACTGAAGAATTAGCCAACAAAAGGCTATGACAACCCTCAAAGTTAAGGAATTATGGACAATTCCGACATACCTCGGTCGGAGTGTTCTCAAAGTAAATGTTGTGGAGGTGCCACCAGAAGTGAGCACTTCTTTGCCGGGAACAGCCGTATTATATGGCACAGAGGTCAAAGTAAAAGTTCTGCAGGTTCACAAAATTAGAATGGAGAATTGGTCAAGCACAGGCATGGAACTGTGGTTAAATGCCGATCTGAGCAACATACTTAATGGAACACAGTTATCTGTTTCAGTAGAGAGAAGAAAGCCGAGATGCCATATTTGTGGAAAAACAAATCATTTAAAAAATGTGTGCCCTATGCATAGAAACGAAAACCTCTGCTACTGTGGGCACCTACAACACAACAGAAACAAAAACAATAACAGCAACGCAAACAACCATACCATCAGCATCAGTGCCCAGAGCAGTTGCATCCAAACCCAAGCAACAATAGCACCAACAGAAGTAGCAGCAACAGAAATCGATTCAACAACATCAGTAGCAAGCACTAGCACCACCCGCGTGAAACACTATAACAACATCCACACCTTCGCAACCAAGGGATGCCTTACCCATACTAGTCGACCAGACTACGAGCTTAGAAATAAGTGACTGTACAGACATACCCACCTCACTGCCACAGATTTTACCGACTGTGAAAACTCCTTTAGCGAAGAACACAGTCTTTGGAAACCCACCATAATGGATCCTGTTGAAAAAGAAAAGGAAAAAAAATTACAAAATGAAAAGCGCGGTACAAGACTAAAAGCAGAGAGATCAGAGGAGGAGACACAGGAACCAAGAAACCATCATAAACCTACACCTTACACCACCGAAATTATAAACATCTTCAACACAAAAGGCACCTCCAACAAACGCCTAAACAAACGAAAACGAATAGCAAACCAGGCCAGCAACATGAAATGCACTACCAAGACATCACTGATTACACTGATTAGACATAGACAACAAGAACTTAACAAAACATATTCAAAAATACAGAGACATTACACTCAATGAATACATCGCACCCCTCTCATAACACGCCCATTCACATAAAAATTATAAAAACAACACAACACATTTAGTACAAATCCAAAGTAAAATATCCCAGAGAAACGAGAGATTTACTGGGTACCGGAAGTAAAAAAAAATCTTTACGAAGAAATGCTTGTAGAAACACCCACAATTAGCCAAAAGGACAGAACATCTGTCTCTCCACAGAAACATGGTACGTGATTCTCTTCATTCTCATTTTCTCGGACAAACACAACCTTGCTCAGAATAGGCTGTATGAACGCACGTGGCCTGGAGTCACCTTGAGAAAAGGACCGCTTACTAAATGACCTCAGGTCTCTAAGTTTAGATATAATGTCTATCCAGACTCTCCGACCAACGAACATTCATGCCCATTATCTGTCGATACTAGATGTACTTAGATCTATGTCAACTGAGCATGGTGGGGCGGAACTACTGTGTTATTCCGAGGAGGTCTGAATCTGAAGATAAGGATTATCTTTCTAGATTCAGAAGATAAGTTAGTGGTCCTGGATGTGAATAGCAGCGACGGGGATGCCTTCATACTAATGGCTGTTTATGCTCTGACAGGGGTTGGATAACCAGATTTCTTCAGATGACTGGAAGTTTTCCTGGAAACATCACAATCTTTAGTGCAACTGGGTAACTAGAACACTATCTTGGGCGCATGTTTGGATTGATTGTGTGGGGGTTAGCTGTTGGAACGGTGGAGGCAAAAGCCACGCAAACCTGCTCAGATGTTTTCAATTGTTTGACATATACCAACTGGATTTCCTGAATATGCCAGTGCGGCCATGGACGAACTGCATTGGGTCATATAGGTCGTATCTAGATAGAATGTTTTGTTGACCGATAGAAAAGTACAGCATAAGTTGTCCACTTTTGAAAACTGTCGGCTATTCAAGGCACAAATTTGTGATCTTCACGGTCGACTTCGAGAAACTTCGTCGGCAGGGACCCGGTTACTGAAAGCTGCACGAGTCACTCCCGGCGTGCCAGGCTTACAGTGACCGGATTAGGGAATTCGTTTAGCGGGCGATGACGTGACCAATCGTCAACAACAAATGGTGGTTTGTTCCCAAAAGTGCAACGATAGTAGAATCGATTATGTTTAGTAAGACATTAACAATAGAAAGGAAAAGAATAGAGGGGAAGTTAGTTAGAAACTTAGACGAAATGCTTAGAAAATGTATCACAACAGACCTACTGGCGACGAGATTAACCTGGACCAATTCTTCAACGCTAAGTGCGAAGGATGCATTGTTTGAGCAAAGGCGCGTGCGCTAAGAAACGAAGGAACGAAAACCGTTTGTCAGTCCTGAGTGCCAGAAGCGCAAGATGGCAGGCAACATAATTTTGTCTTTGGTGAACCAAAATGGTCACACGGTACTCAAGCCCGAGCAGATGTGCGCGGCATTTCAACAGCCCTTCACCCAACTTTTCGAAACGAATGGCAATACGAAAGCAGGATAGACTTTAGTGCCTACCTCGACGGCATATCATGACTCTCGGCAAGTGAGGCGGAATGTTTCGAAATGCTGATAACAACTGCGGAAACACAGGGTGCGATGGTGGATCCGACGGCGCGGGGTGGGTCAAATTGCCTGGTTTCGATGGTTGCCCTACAAGCTTTAGTTTTATAGGCTAGACTTGTTTAGTAGCCTCTTAGATGATATCTACCACAAATGGCAGCAGAACGGGAGAATTGCAAGTTCTGTGAGTCGAGGAGCGGTGGCACTTCTAAGAAAAGACACAAAATAAGGGGGACCAAATAGAAAATTTGGGGCCCATAACGCTGCTGGACGCACATTTCAGAATTTAGGCCGAGGTGTTAGCGAAGAGGTTGGTGCTTGACGTCGAAGAAATGATTGGCGATGCGCAAACATGCATAATCCCAAACAGATCCATCTACGACAACCTCTGCTTCATGCGATTTATCATAGACAGAGCTAAAGAAGATGGGATAGGTAAGGCTCTGATCAATTTGAATCAATATAAAGCCTTCGGTAGTGTCGACCATCAATACTTAGCGGCCGTTCTCGCAGCAGCCAGTTTCGGTCCCGTTCTCCGTGGCTAGAACTATATACTCGGTAATTCGGATGAATATTGTTAGTGTTTTTTATTTTTTACTTTTTGCACTACTTTTATGTAACTCTTCATTGTATTGTCCTGTACCCTCATCAGTGTTTTTGTGAAACCTGTGTGGCTATTAAAGAAAACATTAATGTAGTAGTAGTAGTAGTAGTAGTAGTAGTAGTAGTAGTAGTAGTAGTAGTAGTAGTAGTAGTACGTTTCCAGTTGTCTCCGACTTAATTGTAGCAACAGAAATATTTGTTCCGCGTTCTTTAGCGCGAAAAGATGTTACGTCTGTTTTAGTATTCCGTGAGATTTGGCTAATATTTCATTAATATCCCGGTTTTGATACCCTTTCCTTGCGTAAACCTTTATATATATTAACAAGAAATTATTTCATTGAGTATGTGTCGCATGAGAGTCGATATTGAAGTGCCATTCCCTTACACAGAAGGTATGATAAACATGTCATTGTTTTAATTACGCATAAAGCTAACGCGCTCGGTATGGTATTTCACGCGTAAGTTCACGTTTCGTTTAACTAGTCGAAGAGCACTGATTACTATCATTACTTATCATCAATGTGTATATTCTCATAACTCACATCTTACTCATTTTATTACATTGTTTCAGACGATGCTTCGTTTAGAAGGGGTCCATATGCATTCTAAAGTACCTTCGAGGTTTCATTGTCACAAGAAGTGTGGTTTGATGTATGCTTAAACGTCATCTCAATTTTTATATAGATGCCACTTCATATTGTCCAAAACATATCGCTATATATGCGATTTTACCTATGAATATATATTCTGTTTTTATTCGACCAAGCAACCAGAAATTGATGTGGTAGTTTCTTGTTTTAACTACATTGCTTATAGCTGACACTAACGGTTATTTTTGTTTTTGTAATTTTATTTTCGTTTCTTTTGGAGGTTAGATAATATTTTTTGTACGGATAAAATTGGATATTTTATTCATTTATTTATTTTCCTGCAACTTCAAGCGTGTGTTAGCTTTCGTATTGCTTCGCTTCCTTTTTGTCCAGTCTTGCAGGATACTGATGTCGGAGAATTTTTTCATCTCTTCAGAGATAAAATATTTGTGTCAATATTAGAAATTTTATTAATATTGCAAATTAGATAGCAGGTCGGTTACTCTTCAAACAGAATTCTTATTGTATCAAATTATGTCCTTCTCCATTCTGACTTTAATTCTTGCTATGGCTGATTTTGATTTCCATCTTTCTGGAGTTGATTAAATAAAAACCATTTTTGTATTGAGGTCGATGTTATCGATTATACTCCTTCTCTTGAAATGTATGATCCTGAGCCAATATGAGAAATCGTTATTATTGCAAAAGAGTTGAGGGCGATAGATTGTCAGGATCGTTAGAAGCTCAGACAAACTGTCTGGCGTAATTTTTTTTTTCCAGTATTTTACGTTCTGAATTCAAATTTCATCGTCACTGATTTTGACTTTCACCTGTCCAGCGTCTATTAAATAGATAATAAAACAATACTGAAAACGATTAAATCAGCTCGGCCCACCGAATTAATTATTTGTGCTTGTATAAAATATCATTATAAGAAAATGGTGGATTAAGACCTCATTCTATTCAGATACGGTCCAGAATTCAAACTGTACCAAAGCAGGTATTTATATTTTATTCTTCTGGGGTGGATAAATTTGGTGCTTTCGTGTAATGGAACCAACTGAAAATGCTCACCAAATATTTGACTATTAACCTATGCTTATACCTAATATTGTTAAAGTACTTAACAGTATTTCATCAGTCTTTACGTTCTTAGTTTAAATGCCGCCCAGGTTGACTTTGCTTTTCATATTTTCAGGGTCGATGAAATAAGTACCAGTTGAGCACTAGGGGTAATGCGATCGATTAGCCCACTACTCCAAAATTTCGGGACTTGCGCCCATAGTAGAAAGGATTATTATATTTATTGCTAACTTTAACGCAAGTATTTACATTACGTTTCGCATTTTACTTTCACTGTGATCATATGAATATATGTATAAATTTATTTCTTGGTTATTTCTTGGTTTATTTCCTTGATACTGTTGTATATTTATTGATTTATTCCATATAAGTTTCTTAATAAGCACTAAAGTGTGATTATTGTTAATATCATTTTTCTCGTTATAGTTTTTCTGCTGGTATTTTACAGGATTTCATTGATTATACGTGTACTTACGATGTAAATAATTATGCAAGCACCCCGAGGTCAGGCTAAATAACGACACAATAATGCTAAAAATGTATAACACTATAATGAAAATAATTGATTGTTTAAAAACTCTTACGTCGTTTTCTTATATTGATACAATTCCGGAAATAAGTAGTAAAGTGAATACATTTCGGAAAGCTACTGGTAGTAATTTTAGCAAAACCTAAAGGATAACAGACAAAAGTGGCATCAGCGTATTTGACCTTGAAATATGGAGGCGAATCTTAATGTCATGTGCCGTGAGGTATCGTCTCCATTCTGCTATTTCTGCCACTCGACTACTACCACTGCTGCTACTACTTCTAATAAGAATAATAATTATTTCTACAATATGCACAAAGCTTGAAATTTGGTGGGAGGAGATAGACGACAACATCGACCCCAGTGCTTGACTGCTACTTTATTTATCGACCCTATAAGGATAAAAGGCAAAGTTGGCCTCGGCGAAATTTGAACGTGAAGTCGGAAGTAATGTGCTAAGCAGTTTTTTTCCGGCATGCTAATGATTACGCTGACTAGCCGCCTTAATAATAATAATAATAATAATAATAATAATAATAATAATAATAATAATAATAATAATTCCACGGAAACGGAGAAACCACAAAACTATAGACCTATAACCTGTCTCCCTACGATCTACAAAGCCTTTACTGCAATAATATCGCAGAGATTGAGTAAACACCTGGAAAATAACAACCTGTTTCCAGAAGAGCAGAAGGGATGCTGCAAGGGCTCATACGGCTGTAAAGATCAATTATTGATCAATAAAGCCATAACTGAAGACAGCCGCAGAAAGAAGAAAGGCCTCAGTATGGCCTGGGTGGACTACCAAAAGGCTTTCGACAGTGTTCCCCACACGTGGATTCTGGAAACACTAGCCATAAACAAGGTGGCACCAATTATCATAAAATACATAGAGCACTCAATGAACAAATGGCAGACAGTGCTACAGCTCCAAACAAAAGAGGGACTTGTGAAAACGAAAGCCATCCCCATTAGAAGAGGAATATTCCAGGGAGACACGCTCTCTCCACTCCTGTGCTGCCTGGCACTCACACCTTTAACCGAATTGCTAAATAGAACTGGATGCGGTTACAAATGCTATGGAAAAACAGTCAGCCACCTTCTATATATGGATGACCTAAAATTATATGCAAAAAACGACAAAGAGCTAGAAACACTACTACAGACAGTACACGGCTTTACCAAGGAAATAGAAATGAAATTCGGATTAGAAAAATGTGCCAAAGCAACCCTGAAAAGGGGAAAATTAGTTAAAAGTAGCAATATAACACTAGATAAAGCCAATGAAATAAGAGAACTAGACGAAAGCCAACCATATAAGTATTTAGGAGTCAATGAACTAGGTAGGATACAACATACACAAATGAAAGAAAAAATAAAGAAAGAGTACTATAGACGAGTTAGATCAATACTAAAGACAGAGCTCAATGCTAAAAACAAGATAATGGGTATCAACACTTTAGCTGTCCCAGTTATAAGCTACAGCTACAACATCCTTAACTGGACACTAAACGAACTATGTAAAATAGACAGGAAAACAAGAAAAATAATGACAGGATATAGGATGCACCACCCAAAATCTGACATAGAAAGGCTATATATACAACGCACAGAAGGTGGCAGGGGTCTTATACAGCTAGAAAACTATTATAAAATAACTACCATAGGACTGCAAAAATACCTACTCCAGAAGCAAGGGAAACTAATACAAATAGCCACAAAACACGAGCAAAACAAAAAACTGTTTTCAGTATTTAAGGAAGCTGACAAATACAAACAAGAAATCAATCTACCTAACAAATACGAAGAAGAAGAAGAAGAAGAAGAAGAAGAAGAAGAAGAAGAAGAAGAAGAAGAAGAAGAAGAAGAAGAAGAAGAAGAAGAAGAAGAAGAAGAAGAAGAAGAAGAAAAGCTATAAAACAAATGAAATCCAAACTAAAACTAGAACAGCAACGGACCATGATAAAACGATGGCAAGAAAAGCCCCTACATGGTAAATACTGGGCTAAACTAAATGCGAAAGAAATAGACAGAGAAAAATCCCAGCAATTGCTGAGAAGCTCAGGACTCAAAGCAGAGACTGAAGGATTTTTAATTGCACCACAAGACCAGAGCTTCCCCACCAGAAATTACCAAAACCACATAATGAAAAGAAATATAACAAGTAACTGTAGAATATGTGGAGATCGACAAGAAACAATAAATCATATTATCTCTGGCTGCCCAGTCCTGGCTAAGAAGGAATATATTCACAGACACGACAGAGCTGGGACCTATATACACTGGAAGCTATGCCAACACTATGGAATAACAACAGAAAAAAGATGGTTTAAACACACGCCAGAAAAGGTCACAGAAAACGAGAAAGCAACCATACTCTGGGATATGCCAATACACACAGATAGAGAAATTAAGGCAAATAGACCAGATATAGTTGACAAAGATCATGAAGAAAAAAAATGCTTTCTAATCGATGTATCAATACCAGCAGATGACAACGTTTCTCTAAAAGAAATGGAAAAACTTTCCAAATACAAAGACCTGGAAATAGAGATAACTCGAATGTGGAATTTAAAAACAGAAACAATTGCTATCATAGTAGGTGTCTTAGGTATAATAAAAAATATTCAGACAAATAAATAACAAAAATACCAGGACTTACAAATATATATAGCATACAGAAAATTGCACTACTGGCTACTGCACACATTCTACGCAAAACACTTTCAATACAGTAAACATAAGAGCACCACAGCAAACCACAGCACATACCCAAGGCGCACAGGGCTGCGCTCGGTAGTGAAGTGAAAGCACGTTATAAAAATAAAACTACTGAACAATAATAATAATAATAATAATAATAATATTAATAATAATAATAATAATGAAGGCCTCAAATTTGGGGGGAGGGGACCAGCCGATTGCGTCAACCCCAGTGCGTATCTGGTTCTTAATTCATCGGCCCCGAAAGGATGAAAGGTAAAGTCGACCACGATGGCATTTGAACTCAAAACACGAAGACAAACGAAATACCGCTAAGCATTTCGTCCAGCATGCTAACGATTCTGCCAGCTCGCCTTCATAACAATAATGATAATCCTTTCTACTGGAGGCACAGGCCTCAAATTTGTAGAGAGGTGACTAGTCGATTACATTGACCCCAGTGTTTCACTGGTACTTAATTTATCGACCCCAAAGTATCAAAGGCAAAGTCGACCACGGCGGAATTTGAACTCAGAACGTAGCGACAGGCGAAATACTGCTAAGCATTTCGTACAGCGTGCCAAGGATTCTGCCAGCTCGCCACCTTGTTTAATAATAATAATAATAATAATAATAATAATAATAATAATAATAATAATATTCTTTTCTACTCTAGGACAAAGCCCGAAAGTTGGGTAGGAGGGAGGGGCCAGTCGATTAGATCGACCCCAGTATGCAACTGGTACTTAATTTATCGACCCTTAAAGATGAAAGTCAAAGTCAAAGTCGATCTCGGCAGAATTTGAACTCAGAACGTAGCGACTGGCGAAATACAGCTAAGCATTTCGCCCAGGCGCTAACGATACTGCCAGCTCACCGCCTTAATGATGATGATGATGATGATAATAATAATAATAATAATAATAATAATAATAATAATAATAATAATAATAATAATAATAATGATGATGATGATGATGATTTAGTTGCCAAAAGGGCGAAAATTGAGGACAATACAAAATAAGACATAAAGCGTGGCGGTTTACACATGATGAAATGATGAAAAAAGACAAATTAAAAATTAAAAAAGTTAAGTATACGCAGTATACACTGAAAAGGAAGCGACATATACATGATATACAAAAGTTAAAGAAAAAGTTGGGGTGGATGATAGAGATGTAGCCCTCCTGATATAGGAGGATCTCTAGGAATAATCGATGCACCCCACTGTCAGAGATTTCTCTGAACATGAAGAGCAAGTGCCCTCTCCAATTCCTTCTCTCTGGCTTTCAGGTCTACACTGAGAAAAGTACTATCCACTCTTGCCATTTCTGCAACTTTCACCCACCTTCCAATAAACTCACTCGAGGACCCTCTCCACTCTCAATTTCATTTTCGAGTGAAACTTGAAGAAGTCAATGAGAGCTCTACGAAAGAGGAATGTATCTGTCCGCATGCCTTTCAGGTTTGTCCACCAAACAACTTCTTTCGCCACGTCCACCAAGCAAAGGAAATCTGTCTTACCTGCCCGATTGAAGGAGGACGGCGGGGTAATCATCACTACAATTTCGGCCGACAGACGGATCCGTCCCACACGTGATAGCAGCTGTTCGACTTGACCCACAAGTCAGCAATGCCCGGACACTGAACGAGTGCGTGCAGAACGGTTTCGTCACTCTGTGCGCACTTCGGAAAGCCCGTCAGACAGCACATCCGTGCCTGTAGAGTTTATCTCGAACCTGTAGCACCCATAATCGCCTATACATGAAGGGAGCAAATAAAAGAATGGGACTAATAAGTGCGCATATCGAACTTGTGAACCTGCTGAGGTATCTACCCCAAAATGAAGAAATCATGCTAGGGACAGTTAGAAAGGAGAGTATACTGAAATCAGGAAAAAAAAAAAGGTAATGAACAAAACAATAAGTACAAGAAGAATATAAGTACTATGCAACAAGGCTCTACACGATGTAGTACCAGGCAGTGACTGTCATGGCTTCTGATCGTAACTGACAACTACTAGAAGTATTATTATGTACATGTTTGTCTTGGTGTAAAAGATGGGCTACAGCAAACATTCTACTCCATATCCACAGATTTGCTTGTCAGTGACCTGACCATGTCCAGTTGAGCTTGTCCCTTAGTGGCTGACAATATGTGCATCTCTGATCACGAGCAAGAGTAGTGGGAGAGCGTCATAGCCATGTGTTGAGAGGAGTTCTTGGTGTTAAATAATTCACCTCCGAAAACGTGGGTGTTTTGATCATCACCCTTAAACAAACCTTATTCAGAGACCTTTTGAGCGGGATGGACTACTCGACCTGAGCAGAATTCGAATTGGGTCTCACCCGTAAGGTGCGCTGTTTATCTTGACATGAGATTACCATGTCGTGCACATATGGAAGTGATGCTTGTACCTGGTGAACCCTATCAGACGGTTAGTCATGATGGGTATATTCAGCTTCATATATATGTACCCCAGTGTCACTTCGACTGCATGTGTTGCTGTCTCACTCAATAATAATAATATTTCTTTTATTAGCCAGAGGAGCATAATTTAGGGCTACATGACAAGAAAAGATAACATAGAGGGTGGGAAGAAAGAAATGGAAAAACTGAAATACCATAATAGTATATGCAACATACAAAGTATATTGAACGTATACTTTTATCTCATTTCACTTATTTGAAGTAGCATGTAATAATTTTGAATAATAATATTAATTTCCTTTATACTTACTCATTTCGTTTACAATGAACATGGTTTCGTGATTTAGCTCGAACATCTTTATGCATGTTCTCTATATACGACTAGATTTTGTCTCAAGAATAGTCATACTTGGGTTATATCCCAAACTATCTTATAATAATTCTGCTTGTCGTTCCGTTACTTAGCCCGTCTGTAACGCTTTTGCATGATTAGAGAAAAAGAGGGAGACAGAAAAAGAGAGAGAGAAAACGAGGGAGAGAGAAAAAGTGGGAGAGAGAAGCTTCCATGACGTGAAGTAGAGGGAATGCAATTATAACGCTTTCACGCGATTAGTTGATGGGAAAGAGAGGAGAAAGAAAAAGGAGAAAAAGAGGATAAGACGAAGAGTGAGACAGAAAGAGGAGAAAGAAAAAGAGGAAGAGAAAAGCGTTCATAACGTGGGGTAGGGGGACGTAATATTTATTATGTAAAAAAGTTAGTTGAAGGTTGTGACGATATAGAGAAGGAGAGTCAAATATATAATTTTAACAGAAGGTTGATGTTCTGATGGTGAGGTTAAAGAAAGACAGAGAGAGATGGGAGGGAGAGAGAAGAGGGAGAGAGAAAGGGGGAGAGAGAGGAAGGAAAGAGAAAGGGGAGAGAGAAAGGAGGAGAGAGAAATGATGATGGTGGTCATGGTGCTGGAGGTGGCGGTGGTGATTGGATAGTGAAAAGTGTATTTTTTTCTAATTTAAGCTAAGTTTTTTTATATCAACTATCACTTAACGCATGCACGTAAGTGCAGTTCCACGAAATATTCACGCTTATTTAAGTGGCAGATATATGCAATTTAACTAAAGGTTGTATCATATGTACAGGATATTTTTTTTCTTTATGGGGCAAAATGGAAAAAATAAGAGTGAATATTTATTTTATGAGTGCTATGTAATAAGTCAATAAAACTGTGCATAAAGTATATAAAGTGTATATATAAAGTGCATTAAGTAATCATCGTATTCCAATTTCTTTCACTTTTCAATGAGTAGTAAATGAGCGACTATTTTTCCATATAGACACGACACAGGCTACACTTTCAGGTTTTTTGGATAGTTTTCAGAAGTAACCCAATAGGTTTACCATTAATTCCGTGGAATATTCTCGGGTCACGCTATTAAGCAATAAATACAGTAATAATAGTCATTGATTTTGGGACATGGCCACAAATTAGGGTAAGATAATTAGGTGATACCGTCAACCCAAAGACTTGATGGGTACTGTATTTTATCGACTGCGGAAGGATGAAAAGCATAGTTCATCCCGGCGGGATTTGAATTCAGAATGTAATGAGCTGAAACAATTACCGCAAAACTTTCAAACGATTCTGTCAGCCTGCCAGATTAAAAATTAAAGAATAAATAAGAAATTGGCGTCACACGCACACGTTTCTGCAATAACACCCTGAAACTACCAAGAAGAATTTACGTAGGTACGTTCTAGAAAACAGCAACACCAAGATCTCTAAATATTGTATACAACATTTTATACATGCTTCCAAGGTGTATCTGAATGTCGTCTTTATAACAGAAAATTTCGATGCATTTCTGAATCCATGAAAATAATCCTTTCTATTATAGGCACAATGCCTAAAATTTCGGGGGAGGGGATAAGTCAGTTACATCGACCCCCAGTGTTCAACTGGTACTTATTTTATTGTCCCTGAAAGGATGAACGGAAAAGACGATCACAGCGGAAGTTGAACTCTGAAGGTAAGGACGGACGAAATGCCGCTAAGCATTTTGCTCGGCGTGCTAACGATTCTGCCCTCTCATCGCCTTTGAATCCATGAAAATAAACCTACTATAGGCACAAGGCCTGACCTTTTTCACCGGTACTCAATTTATCGATCCAGAAAGGATAAAAGGTAAAGTCGACCTCGGCGGAAATCCATGAAAATAATGTTAACGATAATCTTTTGTTACATACGCACAATGCCACTCATTTTATGGACAGGACTGAGTACATGACTACCGTACTCATATCATTTTCCCGATCTCGAAAGAATAACAGGTAACGTTTAGACATATGTGCGTGTATGTAAGTGTGTATGTGTGCGTATAGATATATGTATGTGTGTTAAAATGTTTGTGTGTGCATGCACACATACATACACACACACACACATATATGTATGTTCATATACATACGTATATCTGTGCGTATATATACATAAGTGCCTGCGTATACATAAATATGAGTCTGCGTGTGGCTATGTATATTCATAGATGTGTATGTATGTATGTATGTATGTATGTATGCATATATGTATGTATGTATGTATGTATGAATGTATGTATGTATGCATGTATGTATGTATGTAGGTATGTATGTGTGTATGTATGAACATGTGTGTGTGTGCGTGTGCAAAAGATTCTGAACTAAGGAAATAAGCCATCTTAATAGCGTATCTAATGTATTCCTGTGGTGAGGATTGTGATCTAGTGAGATTTCGAAGGCACCCATGTTTCTAGGTGGTGTGGTAGCAGTAATTTTGCGTAGTGTACACCCATACTATGTGTGGTTGTTGCACCCGCGTGAGTGTGCCCTTTACACATGTGAGCGTAGATATATTTGAAGACCGATGTTCTTCAAGAAGCTGTAAACGTTCTAAGATCTCTAACAGAGTTGCCAGCTGCAACTGGCGCAAGTGTTTTTTGAAAGAGTAACTTTATTGGTTTATTGCAGACGAAGGCGTATGTACGGAATGAATTTTAAAGAAGATTGCATATCAGATTATTTCGCTCTCTTTGCTAGTTTTACATTGGACTTCTTAATTAAACTTGAAGTATTTTTCTTGATGCTGTGTCTCACGTTAATGTTATTGTTGAACAGCTGGTGGTATTGCGATCGTTCTGAAAATATTTTCTGATGAATGGAAACAAAATGCTTTGCAACAGCCTCTATCTTTCTCATTTATTCTCTCTTTCTTTCTCTTTCTGTCTCTCTCTCTCTCTTTCTGTTATGTCATTGTCATATGAAGAGTTAAACCGTATAACATTTCTCCTCTTAGTATTTTTAGTGTAATTGCTTGTAGTGTCTGCGAAGTATTTCATTTATTTTCAATATCGGTTGACTGTTAGTGCTTAACATTTTCAGTCATTTTAAAGGTGGCTCAATCGGACAATACTGATTTTACTCTTGTGATACTTATTGGTGAATATTTGATAATGCTTACTCTGTAATCGTATTTCAATGCACAATAGGATTCTATTAAGTTTTGAAAACGTTTCGTATCATATCGCGTTTAGTTTAACCGTTGTACCGAATGTTCTAATGAGGGTCGAACCATCTCGCTCAGATTACTAGTTTAGAATCACGGCCCAAATGTATTACCAGCTACAGTTGCCATTAAATGCATTTGCGCCTCAGTGAACAAAGTTTTACCAATCAGATCGGTAGGTATGTAACCAAATAAGCAATGAAATTGAAAGTAAATTCTGTGAATTTTTCCGCAAAATAGTTCCGTCGAAGATTCTAGAAGCTTAACTAAATATTATAAAATTCTGGGATATTGAACTCTAGAACGTACTGCGTTCTAGAACGTACTATGTTCTAGAACGACTCCGTCGGTAAGTTTTATAATAAGGAGCTCTCTTTCTTTCTACGTATTCGGTGCAGGGATTTGAACCCCAACCGCGATTAGTTTGCGATGATAAGCATGCCATCACAGTTTCACGTGACTGATCTAAAGATCGACCAATTAGCGTGAAACTGTAGCGTGATTATTCTTGACATTTGCACAGTTTTAGCCTAGTTAAATAGTTTGGGGCCTAATTCACAGCAGACCACATCTAGCCTTCAAACAAGACACATCGTGGATCTCTTTCCCAAGTTTCAACAATGTAAGGCAGTTATTGTATCTGCATTCTTCTCTTTCCAGATAGCTAGTGTCTGCACCAATGCATTTTGCGTTCGTGAGTTTGCTTATATTATATTACATACAACCAGCCTGATCTTTCATTCAGTAAATGGACACAACATCATTCCTTCTCACGTCCAACTGCGCGACAATAGTCTTCAGCAAATACACAAAAAACGAGAACTCACGACATGATGATCACAAATATACAAGCTCGCGACACGTTCTGAAGAACAATTTTTACATAATTACAAATTATCCCAGAATGAAGACTTAAGTGTCACTATTACTATCTTATGTTAGCTGTTATATTCAAATAATTATTGGTCACATGTTAGTGAAAATGCTCCAGATAATAAAAATAACCGGAAAATTATAAAAATGTTAGTGGGATCAATCTTTCCTTCACACGCAGCCCACCGATTATATTGTGTACTACCAACAATGAATAAAACATTCACTGAAGTGTGATGTCAGGGCATTTATGAAGGGATATGCATATATGTCTACCTTTTAGTACCTACAGCATTAATGACATAGTGTAACCAAGAGAACGTTAATCCGACGTTGCTTCGTACGTCACCTTCAAGCTGAATTTCCAGAATGTTGTAGTTATTGGTTTTCATGGAACATCAGCCGTTTACTCTCTCAAACCATTTCAAAATCAAAACCCACGTAATTTTATATGGTAAAACTGTTTATGTACGAAAATACTTAAAATGCGTAAAACTGTTCAGGAATCGTGTGAAACCGGCAATAAATAATACTCTATATGATCCAACCTATTTCGCCTTACGTCCATTAAAGATTATCATATTAATTCAGATTAACGTCCACTTGGTTACAGAGCGTAGGCTCTAAAATATAAACATAGACTTTCAGCTCTATCTATGATTCATCTATGTATCTATGTATTTTATTGCTTTCTCCCTCTCTCCCCATCATGTTCTTTCTCTCTCTATATATATATACATACATACATATATATGTGTGTGTGTGTGTGTGCGTGTGTGTGTGTGTGAACATGTGAGTATGTATTTATGTGATTATATATATATATATATATATATATATACACACACACACACACACACATATATATATATATACATACATGCAAATATATGTATGTGTATTTGTATGTATGTATGTGTGTATATAGAAGAAGAAGAAGAAGAAGAAGAAGAAGAAGAACGTATATCAACATTATGTTCAAAGAACAAGATTATTAATAGAAAGAGGAACTGAGATAACAATTGCCAACTTCACATATAAACATCTCTCTTGACAATTTTCTGGAAACACTGGTGTTTTTTCTTTGTTTCTTTTTTTAAATTAAATAGAATTCAGTATCTTTACTTTTATAGTGGAAGATTAAGTTAGAAAATTTAAACATTGATGTTATTTCTATATTTAAACTTTGGTATGTGCAGAAACCTCACTTTTGGTTTGAGGTGATAGAGTGTAATTAAATGACTCAATCCTAGTCTATTACTGGTAATTATTATTTCAACACCAAGGTAAAATATAATTGGTGATAGATAAGTTCAACTTCTGGTTCTCATGGAATTATCTCTGACAGTCTGTAGAATAAATAAATACATGTGCATTTTAAGGCTTCTCTATCCTTAAACATAAAGCAAGTGTTTTGGGAATGAAGTGTCAATTTTTCTATGTTTTTAAATAACTCCTTTTTGCATCAGAGTTTTGTTTATGAAATCTAATCAATAAAATTAAAGTCTATATTTAGGAAATATTTCTATGAGTTAATTCCTCATCACTATCATCAACGTTTTAACCTCTAGTTTTCAATGCTGGGTTAAATAGAATTTGCTGAGGCAAATTTCATATGGCTGAAATCCCTTGTTTTCAAGCAAGTTAATATTTTCACATGATTAGGCATACTTCCACAGAAGACTGGAAATGAATGGCACTACTTCTATGATGTGGTCACTTATTGGTTGGAAATTTTGACACAAGGTCAGCAATTTTAGGGGAGGAGATAAGTTGATTACATCAACCTCAATGTTCAACTGGAAATTATTTTATTGACCTTGAAAAGATGGAAGGCAATGTCAATCTCGGTGGAATTTGAACTCAAAACATAAAGACGGATGAAATATCACTGAGCATTTTACCCTGTAATGATTCTACCAGCTCACCACCTTAATGGGGATCACTAATTGGCAACTATCACACAATGCAAAGATGAAGAGACGTACACACACACACACACACACACACACTCCTGCAACCTAACTCCATGCTGTCATCACCTTTTCCTGTTCTCCCCCAGTCAATTATATCATCACTGTCCTGTCATTACCCTGTCCTACTTTTCCCCTTTTCCTCCCTTTTCTTTGTGCTCTCATGAACTCCCTGTTCACTCGATTTATACCACTCCATTTACATTCACCTCTTTGTACCTTGAGGATATGCCTTGGCATGTTGCTATCATCTCTCTCATTCTCTTTCCCCTTCTCCCACACACACTCCCACCTCTCTCCACTCTCCCCCCTCTCTACCATCTCTCTCTTACAAGTTTAACCATGTATCTCCTCTACAGCAAGACACCTGTTTCAATCCTTCTATCATACATTAGTATCTCATCATCTGGCACAAAGCCACTCTCAATTCGGACCTCATTGGTACACTTATAAAGTGGTTGGCAAAATGAAGGGCATCCAGCTACAGAAACCATGCTGAAACAGACAGTGTACCAACTCCTGTTAAACCGTCTACCCATTAAATGATGGTATGATGATAATGATGATGATGATTCTGATGAGGAAGCTGTATACTTATATATGTATATATGTAGGTGCAGGAGTGACTGTGTGGTAAGAAGCTTGCTTCTCAACCACATGGTTGGATTTGGTTGATAAAAGCTGAAAGAAGCCCATTGTGTATATATATATATATATATATATATATATGTGTGTGTGTGTGTGTGTGTGTGTCTGTGTTTGTCACCCTACCATCACTTGATAACTGATGTTGGTTTGTTTACATCCCTGTAACTTGGTAATTTGGCAAAAGAGGCCAATTGAATAAGTACTAGGCTTACAGACAATAAGTCCTCGGATCAATTTGTTTGACTAAAGGTGGTGCTCCAGCATGGCCACAATGAAATGACTGAAACAAATAAAAGAATAAAAGAATATATATTTATATATATATATATATATATATTTTTTTTGGCACTCTGTCGGTTACGACGATGAGGGTTCCAGTTGATCCGATCAACAGAACAGCCTGCTTGTGAGATTAACATGCAAGTGGCCGAGCACTCCACAGACACGTGTACCCTTAACGTAGTTCTCAGGGAGATTCAGCATGACACAGAGTGTGACAAGGCTGACCCTTTGAAATACAGGTACAACAGAAACAGGAAGAAAGAGTGAGAGAAAGTTGTGGTGAAAGAGTACAGCAGGGTTCGCCACCATATCCTGCCAGAGCCTCATGGAACTTTAAGTGTTTTTGCTCAATAAACATTCACACTGCCCGGTCTGGGAATCGAAACCACGATCCTATGACTGCGAGTCTGCTGCCCTAACAATAATGGTAATCCTTTCTACTGGAGGTACAAGGCCTCAAATTTGTGGAGAGGTGACTAGTCAATTTCAGAAAATAATTAAGCCAAAATAATTAATAACTAAAGTGGTGATGCTTCTAAGAGTTACATTTGCAAATATGGTTGTCTATGTTGAATGAATCATGGGATAACTAATCGGATTCTTTTTTTTTTCCTATTGCAGAATATTTTCTAATCCTTATTTACAGTTGAGTAACTTCTTACTACTTTATTAGCCCTTATGCTTTTGCATGTATATATATGTACATACAAGTATGTATGTGAGGGGGGAGGTCAGAGTGGGGAGAGAAAATGGTGTCATTAGTTACAAGATATATTTTGATTTTTATGTCTATATTCTCAAATATTTTTTAGTGCTTCTTTTCCATTTTTTCTTATTTACCAGCAAATATATCTACATTCAATACCATCATTATCAGTATCCACTTCCTTATCATCATCATCCCTACCATTATCATCACCCTCACTGCTACCACCACCAATAACAACAACAACCTACAGCAACAACACCATCACCATCATATCATCTTAATTATCATCTTTACCGACTCCTCTCCTTCAAAACCTCCTCCACAATCTTCTTATTGGCTACTATACTGTTTTTATGTCTGTGTTAATTGCCCAATGTGGGTTGATCTAGTAATCTTGTTCTGTTTCAGCCTTGCCACAACATCTTACATTTCTATAAAGTGTTTCATGATTAATCAACTACACAGCTTTGATTTACTTTCAATGATACATGATTGTCATAGATCAGTGGAGATGAATGATAGTATTGATGAAAAGAACTTTCTTCATTCAATTCACTTTTCAGAAATGACAACTATAAAGCATTAATTATTCTGAATAAGAATTTTATAAACAGAATCTTTAATCTATTTTCTCTCTTTCATTTTTTTGTCTCCATAATTTTTGTATTATTTCGTAAACATATTATAATACATTCATCTGTTTCATGCACAACTGTGATATACTGAGCCAACTTTTTGAGTTTCACATTCACACATATTCTTCAATGGGATAACAGCCTTTAGAAAATCTGAAAGGGATATGGAAATGATACTTGTTATATCCAGAAAGGTTTACATTGAACATTAGTCAAGACATTAAACTTAGTACATTAAATTATCCAGTCTTTGCACTCTGTCTCATTTTTCATTTTATCTGCTATCTCACCAAGATGAAGTAATTTATGTAACAGGAAACAATTCATTTTAGAAATGACAAATCCAAGACTATTTCTTTCATTCAATTGAGAAAAATTATTACGATAAAAAGAATCTAAATTAATTTGTTTTCTGTTCTGTGGAGGATAACATTTTCAAGTGTAAGAAAAACATTGTTTCTTTGTATGTTATTCCTATACATTCAATTCTAAACACACTACAGAGTTAATGTCATCAAACTTTTTAGCATCACAATCTGGTCCTTGGAAGCCTTTAATGATGTCCTTTCTCACAGAAATATTTGGGCTAAGTATTTAGTGTGTGAATAATTTTTCTCTTTCTTTTATACATGCATAGAGTCTTGAGCTATGTTATTAAATGAAAGGAAAAAACTTGTAACCAGAAGTTATTTCCTATTCTATTGATAACGGATGGATTTTTTAGAAAATCTAACACCTACCAAAAACTCCCCTTATCTTTGAATTTAATTTACTAGTATATATGCTGTAGCAGAATGGAAGCAACATGGTTAAATTGTCAAGAGATTTGTTTCTCAATCAGAAGATCCTGTTCAATACCATTGTGTAGCATCTTGGGTGATTGTATTTTACTATGGCCATGGATTGACCAAAGCTATCATAAGTATAATCAGGTAAATAGAAACGGTATGTAAGCCTAACAGATGGATAGTTTTTGTAATTTAAAGGTTCTGCCTTGCCACACTGTGTTATATTGACTCTACCTGAGAATTAAGAATCATGTTACAATAAATATGTCTGTGAAATGTTCAAAACTTACAGGCCAACTACCAAAATGCATAAAAATCTATTTTTATAGGATACAAATCACCAAACTTCTTGGCTAGGTGACTAATATGATATTTACTCAGTCACACACAGCTCACCACTTTTCATGTGTTTTATAGTTGAAAATTACAGCAACCTAAATTAAATATGCCAGCATTGTTTATTTTGCATATAAAACTTTACTATGGAGGATACCCAGAGATTTTTTTCTAAACTTCTATGGGACAAATATAATTTACTGGGGTTAGAGTTTTCTACAGTTGGGTAACATTCCCATTGCCAACTCCCACCTGTTCTAAGTGAGGGGATAATCTCCCAGTCTACTGAACAACAAACAACCAGAACATGATTATGTAAAGAACTGGATACAAATACAGTAATCCCTCGCCATGTTGCAGTTCACCTATTGTGGTTTATTATTTAAGTTATTACTTCAATTCCTCTGTGGTATTGCTTTGCATTTATAATAAAATAAATATATACAAATTATAAAAATAAATAAAAACTATCCAGTAGAGCACTGTCTCTACTTCACGGATTGACACCTATCGCAGGGGGTTTTGGAACATAACACCTGTGATAGTTGAGGGATTACAGTAATATCAAATCAAATCTTTTGCTTACAAAGATCATGCAATATGTCAAGACATGTCAAAAAGGCCAGACATATTTTTATAGTGAAGTGCAAGTAATTTACACCATTAGTGAAATTAATGAGTGAAATGCATGTTTAGATAAGAGAGAAATTTTAAATCACTTACACAAATACACACAGATAGACAGACAGACAAACACACACACACACACACACACACACATGCATATACAACAGGCTTCTTTCACTTTCTGTCAACTAAATGTGCTCACATTTAGTTGACAGCCCCAGGCTACAGTATAAGACACCTAATGTGTGACACAATGAGATTGAACCTGAAACCACATGGTTGTGAAATAAACTTGTTAACCATGTAGCTATGCCTGCACCTATGCCATGACTTCCATCCTCAAATAAGCATCCATCTTCCTTAAGCCAGCATAGAAAAGTAGACATAAAATGAATATATAAACTTAACTGTTAAGGAAATTTCTCCTTATTTTACAGCTGTTAACTTTAAATATATATTATTATTTCCTTGTTTGAATTGCATCACTTAGAAATCATTATAGTCTCTCATTTGCAAACAAATCCAAACAAAATGGGAATAAAATATAATGGTGAGAAATTTGCCACAGAAGTTTGATAATTCGAATTCTTGATTTAATTTGTAGAATGGATTTTAAAACATTTCACTTATGTCAAAGTATTGTGATGAAATGTAACACCTCTTTGAAAAATTGAAAGTAGTTTCCAGTGTATCCTAACCAATTTTTCATTGCTTCACAAACTAATTGCTCTTCAGTTAGCTCTAAATTTAATAAACTATTATGACAGAAATGGTAAACAACATGCTTGTAGGATAGAACCTCAATCAGCAATGCTTCACTTTATGTACAACCCACACGTCATGTTCTCTAATGAACAAACTATGGCTACTTCATTAGAGAGCAAGCATAAAGTTATCTAGGAATGAGATTTGCTGTAACTGCTGTTTTATCACCAAGCCTTCACTCAATTGTAGTGTGAGTGATATAAATTATAGATATTGTATAGCAATAAAGAGTGATGATATATGAAAACTTAGAAACAAGTCCATAAATAGACAATCAACATTAAAATGTAAATATCCCAGTTTAAAACTCAACAGAAGATTACATGAGTTGCAGAAGTATAAAAGAGATAACTAAAATAAGCACACAGTTGAAGAGTCTTACAGTTATTGATTTTAGTATTCTGACATTTGTTTCCTTATTAGATTACAAGGTATCCTGAAATTACAATAAAAGAAATTACAATAATAGTACAAAAAAAGTAGTAACATCATCATCATCATCATCATCATCATCATCATCATTATTATTATTATTATTATTATTATTATTATTATTATTATTATTGTTCAGTAGTTTTATTTTTATAACGTGCTTTCACTTCACTACCGAGCGCAGCTCTGTGCGCCTTGGGTATGTGCTGTGGTGCTCTTATGGTTACTGTATTGAAAGTGTTTTGCGTAGGATGTGTGCAGTACCCAGTAGTGCAATTTTCTGTATGTTATATATATTTGTAAGTCCTGGTATTTTTGTTATGTATTTGTCTGAATATTTTTTTATTATACCTAAGGCACCTACTATGATAGGAATTGTTTCTGTTTTTAGATTCCACATTCGAGTTATCTCTATTTCCAGGTCTGTGTATTTTGAAAGTTTTTCCATTTCTTTTAGAGAAACGTTGTCATCTGCTGGTATTGATACATCAATTAGAAAGCATTTTTTTCTTCATGATCTTTGACAACTATATCTGGTCTATTTGCCTTAATTTCTCTATTTGTGTGTATTGGCATATCCCAGAGTATGGTTGCTTTCTCGTTTTCTGTGAACTTTTCTGGCGTGTGTTTATACCATCTTTTTTCTCTTGTTATTCCATAGTGTTGGCATAGCTTCCAGTGTATATAGGTCCCAGCTCTGTCGTGTCTGTGAATATATTCCTTCTTAGCCAGGACTGGGAAGCCAGAGATAATATGATTTATTGTTTCTTGTCGATCTCCACATATTCTACAGTTACTTATTATATTTCTTTTCATTATGTGTTTTTGGTAATTTCTGGTGGGGAGGCTCTGGTCTTGTGCAGCAATTAAAAATCCTTCAGTATCTGCTTTGAGTCCTGAGCTTCTCAGCCATTGCTGGGATTTTTCTCTGTCTATTTCTTTCGCATTTAGTTTAGCCCAGTATTTACCATGTAGGGGCTTTTCTTGCCATCGTTTTATCATGGTCCGTTGCTGTTCTAGTTTTAGTTTGGATTTCATTTGTTTTATAGCTTTTGTTGTTTCTTCTTCTTCTTCTTGTTCTTCGTATTTGTTAGGTAGATTGATTTCTTGTTATTTTTTAGGTAGATTGATTTCTTCTTCTTTTTCTTCTTCTTCTTCTTCTTCTTCTTCTTCTTCTTCTTCTTCTTCTTCTTCTTCTTCTTCTTATTATTATTATTATTATTATTATTATTATTATTATTATTATTATTATTATTATTAAGGCAGTGAACTGGCAGAATCATTGGCATGCCAGGAAAAATGGTTAGCAGCATTTTGTCCATCTTCACGTTTTGAGTTCAAATTCCGTAGAGGTCGACTTTGCCTTTCATCCTTTCAGGGTCGATAAATTTAGTACCAGTGAAACACTGGAGTCGATGAAATCGACTATCTTCCTCCCCCAAGCTTCAGTATGATGCTCATACCAGTAAGCAGGAATGCCAATTTTGTAGTGCTTACATGTTTTCCTATGGAAATACTGTCCTACTCTCTATCGTGGCGATTTTTGTGTTTGTTTGGTGTCAGCATGGGACATCCTGAAACGAGATAGTCTAATATATTCTCATTATTATTATTATTATTCAGTAGTTTTATTTTTATAACGAGCTTTCACTTCACTACCGAGCGCAGCTCTGTGCGCCTTGGGTATGTGCTGTGGTGCTCTTATGTTTACTGTATTGAAAGTGTTTTGCCTAGAATGTGTGCAGTACCCAGTAGTGCAATTTTCTGTATGTCATATATATTTGTAAGTCCTGCTATTTTTGTTATGTATTTGTCTGAATATTTTTTTATTATACCTAAGGTACCTACTATGATAGGAATTGTTTCTGTTTTTAGATTCCACATTCGAGTTATCTCTATTTCCAGGTCTTTGTATTTTGAAAGTTTTTTCCATTTCTTTTAGAGAAACGTTGTCATCTGCTGGTATTGATACATCAATTAGAAAGCATTTTTTTTCTTCATGATCTTTGACAACTATATCTGGTCTATTTGCCTTAATTTCTCTATCTGTGTGTATTGGCATATCCCAGAGTATGGTTGCTTTCTCGTTTTCTGTGACCTTTTCTGGCGTGTGTTATTATTATTATTATTATTATTATTATTATTATTATTATTATTATTATTATTATTTTCATTAGCATCTTCTTTCAATTCTGTTTCCATTTCTTCCCGAGTGTCTTCCTGACACCTTGGGTAGAGAAATGTATTGTATACATTGGTAGGCCATTAAAACAAGCACACCAGATTGTTCATTTACAGAGTCATGTGATAGAGAAAAAGGGGAAGACCGAGAGAAAAAGAGAAAAATAAAAAATAGAAAACTAAACAAATAAAATAAAGGGAGAAAAAGGAAAGAAAATTTACAGCAACAATGCTCTACTCAATATGTGTGACGTACCAGTTAAGACAATTTGTTGCACTTCCTGCATGAATGGTAAGCTAGGGATCATTCTTCGTTTTCGTTTTCTGCTTCTTCTTCTTCTTCTTCTTCTTCTTATTATTATTATTATTATTATTATTATTATTATTATTATCATTATTATTATTATTATTATTATTATTATTAGTAGTAGTAGTAGTAGTAGTAGTATTTTTATTATTATTATTATTATTATCAAGACAAGCTAGCAGAATTCTTAGCACAAAATGATTAGTGGCATTTCATACATTTTTACATTCCACCATGTTCAAATTCCACCAAGGCCAATTTTGCCTTTCATCGTTTTGGGTTTGATGGAGAAAAGGACCAGTTGAGAGCTGGAGTTGATGTAATTAACTAGCCCCTCCACTAAAATTTCAGGTTTTGGATATAGTACAGAGGATAATAATTATTATTGTTTTCGAGTCGGAAGGCAGTGCATTCCCTCAAAGTGACACTGGGGTACAATATATCCATCATTGCTACCCATTTGATGTACAACAGATGCATGTATCACAACCGTATGTGCACAATGTGGTAATCTCATATCAAGGTAAACAGTGCATGACCTTGCAGGTGGGGCCCAGTTAGAATTTTCTTGAAGTCAAGTAGACCATACCACTCAAAAGGTCCATGAGTAAGGATTGTTTAAGGATGATTAACGTAACACCCATGTTTCCAAAGGTGAATTATTCAAATCCCAAAGAATTCGTCTCAACACATGGCTATGATGCTCCCCTACTACTTCTGCTCATGATCAGAAATGCACATATCGTCAGCCACTAAAAGACATTCTCAACTGGTTAATGTCAAGCAACTGACAAGCAAGTCTGTAGTATTGAGCAGAATATTTGCTGTAGCCCATCTTTTACACCAAGACAAAACATGTACATGATAACATTTCCAATCAGTTTAAGATCAGAAGCCATTGTCATTATGCTAGTGCATGTTAAATAAGTTAGCTGGCATTTTATCTTGCTGTTTAGTGGCAACAAGTCTCTTCAAAAGTACCAGACTAAGAATCTTTCTTAGTCTGGTACTTTTCTGCAGGTCAGCAAAGCAAGTTTCAATTACAATCTCTTTCACTCTTTTAGGTAGCATTTGGGTGTTGTGCCAGGAATAACTGTTGTCTTGGTCTTCCACATTTTCCACAGCTGACTGTTGAGATTCTGATATTTGTGAAGATTTTCAATTTCTCTGGGATTGACTCTGCTTTTATAGAGAATTGCAAAGTCTATGATCTCACACTGTTTGTTTATTTTGTTTCAATGGTATGGGTCAGTCTTTATGGGGAAATCACACAAGATCATGTAATTTTCATTTCCTATCACAGCATCTGATTCATGTTCATACCACTTTCCTGTTGTTTTGAAGACACACACTCAGCCAATATCCCAGTATGCACTTTTGCCTACACAGACCTGTCTATGCTTGTACTTCTTTTGCACTAATAAACTGTACCCACTAAGAAGTTGATTGATACTCTCATCTCCTTTTCTGCAGATTCTACATTTGTAGTCTGACTGAGTTTTGTCGACCTTTACCTTTATCAGATTTGTTCTAAGGGCTTGTCTCTGAGTGGATATCATTTGCCTCACATTTCAACTTCTTGTCCATCAGCCAGAATCAGCAATCCCTATTTCCAACAATTTTGGTTTGTTGCATAAATTGAACATGCAACTCCACTTCTTTCCATTTGTTTATTCTAAAATTGAAATCAAATTCGGTGACAGCACTACATGACTGGCATCCATGCTAGTGGAGTACTAAGAGCACCATCCAAGCATGATTGTTGCCAGGGCCGCTGACTGGCTCCTGTGCTGGTGGCATGTAAAAAGCACCATTCGGGCATGATCATTACCAGCATTGCCTTCCTGGCACTTGTGCCGGTGGCACGTTAAAAATAACATTCGAGCGAGATCATTGCCAGTGCCGCTGGACTGGCTCCTGTGCAGGTAGCACATAAAAAACACCATTTGAGCCGGTGGTACGTAAAAGCACCCACTACACCCTCGGAGTGGTTGGCGTTAGGAAGGGCATCCAGCTGTAGAAACTCTGCCAGATGAGATTGGAGCCTGGTGCAGCCATCTGGCTCGCCAGTCCTCAGTCAGACCGTCCAACCCATGCCAGCATAGAGAGCAGATGTTAAACGATGATGATGATGATGATGATGACGATGACGACGACGACGACGACGACGACGACGACGACGACGACGACGACGACGACGACGACGACGACGACGACGACGACGACGATGACGACGACGAGGATGTTATTCTTTCTTTTCCCTTTGAATTCTCCCATTGTTTCAATCACATTTTGGTTTATCTGGCTACTGATTGTATTCTTTCTTTACTCTGCACAACATAATTTTTCACACCTAGTATTGCATTATTAACAGCATCTTCTGGATTTTTGTAATCCTCTGCCGCATTCTAATCTTTGTAGGTAGAGTCAGTCAGTGTTGTTTTTAGGGTTGAGTGCATTGTACCTTAAGAGCATATTCTTTTATTCTTTTATATGTTTCAGCCCTACGCCTGTGGCTATGCTGGAGCACCACCAGTGATGTATCATTATTATTTTTATCATTTCAAATATGCATAACAAATTAGACTGTTGGGAAAGAAAATTTCCTAGCATCAAGCTACAGCAAGTGACCTTAGGTGTCCAGAACCTTCCTAAGTTTCATAGCTGTCTCTAATAGCACTATTTTCTGGAGCTGCACTAAACTAGGTTTTATGCATATTTCCTCTAAACATTGGGTCAAAGTTTGGGGGATAGTTTTTAATGCACCTATAACTACAGGGATAAATTTAATGCACCTATAACTACAAGGATACCTGCATTTTCCTTAGTCTCTGTAACTCAATGGCTAGGTTCTGGTACGTTGCTACTTTCTCTTTCCCTCTCATATTGACTTTCCATTTGATACTGTAAAGTCAATTACCTAGCACTTTCTATTTTCTTTGTCTACTACTACTAAATCATGCCTTCTAGCTTCTATTACTCTGTATGTCTGAATGTTAAAATCCCATTATTATTATTATTATTATTATTATTATTATTATTGATGATGATGATGATGATGATGACAATGACAACAACGATGATGAGGATGACGATGATGGTGATGCTGGTGGTGACGAAGGTGGCAGTGGCGACAGCAGTGACAGCGGCGGTAGCGGTGGTGGTTGTGGTGGTGACGGTGACGGTGGCAGTGGCGGTAGTGACGGTGGTGGTGGCAGTGGTGGTGGTGGTGGTGGTGAATTCTAACAATTGAGGTCAGACATATATATAATTCATATGAAAGAAGAAACCAAGGCATGCTTACTTTAGCATTGGTCTGATGTTTATTTACACTAAAGAGAATGAGAATAGTGTTTGTTGAAATCAAGTTAACAACTGAGATTTCACTTAGTTTATTTATCTCCTTGTAGTATTTATTTATTCATATTGTAAAAGGTTATATTTGTTGAATCTGACAGCATCCTTGAGAGACACAATGAAGTTCAATACTGATGTGATGTGAAACATGTCAATATACCTTGACATGAAGAGGTGATGATTAAACAAAAGATTGTTATATTTCAAGAACTTACCTTCTCTAAATGTGACTCAATAGATTTAATGCATTAAAAGGATGATACAAGATTAACAAAGACCATTTTATATTGCATCAAATATAAAATAGTTGAATTAAGTTTGTATCGTACTATTCATTTTAGTTTCATGAATAATTGTACCTAGACCAACAATACAGAAAGAACTGTTAAGAATTGTAGACTATCAAACTTTTGAGTGATATATTATATTTTGCTTCATTCATTCATGTTTCAAGTTCAAATCTTACTAGTATTTACTTTTCCCTCTAAGATCTTTGCAGTTAATAAAATAAATGTTAGTGGTTTATTGAAGTCTTTTAATAAACAATACTCTATCTCCTATAAAATGTAGATCTTGTACCAAAGTCACAATCATAACGAAGAGGAAATCAATAATTCTGTTTGAGTGAGAAGTTCAATTCCCAACCATATGGTTTGTTTCAGTTCCATTGTGTAGCAATTTTGGCACTTTGTTCATCTACCTATAGCCCTAGGTTAACGAAAACCTACAGAAACTGAATAATTATTTATAAGTATGTGTGCATAGAAGTGCCTTTGTGTGCATAGAGATGTGTATATGTGTGCATGGAGCTGTGTGTTCTTTGTTTTGACATTACATTATTGTTGCAAACGAACACCACCATTGTTCAAATGCTATTGTTCATTAGCAATCTTCCATGAAAATATGTCCAACTATGGGGAAATATTTAGAATACATGGAAGCAATGAGGGTTGTCAGCAGAAAGGGTATTCATCTGTATCAGAAGTATTTAGTGCTTTTATATATTTGGTTGTTTAAACTTAAATACACCAGAATGGGCTGGTTCAGTGGCTTGCCAAATTAGTTGCATGTATTGGTCGGTTACTAACTTTCCAATACATGCAACTAGTTTGGCAAGCCACTAGATCATGAACTAGTTTGGCAAGCCACTAGATCATGTAACTCGATGGAAAGAAGAGGTCTGGTGAGTCCATTCTGCCGTATTTAAGCTTAAACAACCAAACATATAAGAGCATTACCCACTTCTGCTACATTATTCCCCCACAGGTGGTTACCAATTATAACAGGGAATAGCAAACGATAAGATTTTAGATAAGTTGAATAAGTGATGATTTATTCCTCCCATTATAAAAATAAGATTACCAAAAGAGAATGATGATTAAATTATAGTGAGGAACAATGATTTAAATGATTTAAGTTTTGCTGGGTCTAGTGATGTGGTTGTGGTCTGCTGTCGTTTGCAGTAACGGTGAAGACTGGAGAAGGCTGGTCGAAGAAAGTTGTGAGACAGGCTGGATTTCTGGTTCATCGATGCTAGTCCTAAGAGATGTAGTGTGTGTTGTCAATGGCTGCTCCCAAAAAACTAGGCAGGCAGAATACAAAGGTTTTTATGACCTTGGGTAGGCTCCAGAGACAAAAATGGTCTTTTCAGCATTGAAAATAAACTGTTGCAAACACACGATTGGACAGTTAGTAACTGACCAATACATGCAACTAGTTTGGCAAGCCACTAGATCATGTGACTCAATGGAAAGAAAAGGTCTGGTGAGCCCATTCTGCAGCATTTAAGCCTAAACAACCAAACATGATAAAAACATTACACACTTTTCCCACATAGAAAATCTGCCTCAAGGAATTATGTCTAACCCATGCAACCACGGAAAAGTGATGATGATGATGATGATGACGATGGTGACGACGTCGACGACGATGACGATGACGACGACGACGACGACGATGATGAGGATGATGATGATGATGATGATGATGAGGATGATAACATGATTTGTACAGTCAAGAACTAGAGTTGATTTAGTTGACTGGTACTTATGTATCCAATACTTCTTCAGCAGCTACATTATTTTCTGTGAGGAGAGCTGCTACTCAAGCAATTGTTAGAACTGAAAAAAAAAGTGCATCCACAGAAAGAAATATCAATAAAAGAAATACAGTGTGATAGATATTACTTTCAGAACATTTAAAGTAAATGAAGCTGCCAGGGAGTTGTGTCTATAATCAACTTTGAAATATGCTTAGACACCTCAGAGTTTTATTTTACTTATTTATCTTATAAATCAGTTCTTTTACTTTTGTAAATAAAATTTTGACATATATTGCTATGACAAGGACAACTGATCTGACAATGCATAAATTTATATAATTCATATCATGCATTTTTAAAAATTGCATCATTAGTTGTAGGCTTCAAATGAGATGCTCACTGAATCAGCTGCATTTCCAATGGGAAAAGAGACAAGGAAATGTATGAACATCTCAGGCAGAATAAGAACCACAAAGTATGATAGACTTCCAGATCTTGTCTACTGCATTTTACTTACAAGGCTATGGTATATGATATGTGTCAAAAGTGCTGCATAGAGGAATCAAACCCAAAATCACATAGACTTGAAGCAAATTTCTTTAATACATATTTCACTGAATACTGATTCCTAGTGTTGTCCATATTGTCTCAAGCTATCCAAAAAATCTGCTTCTGCCATCTTTTCTATTTCCTTAATGTAGAACCATGAGCAGATTTTCCTGAGTTGAGAAATATCATTAGTTAATCCAGTCATCAATTCTAACTGTATCTAGGCTATCTTTCTTATGAGCATGCTTTCAAAACTTTCAGGATTGTTAGTAAGTGGCTATCATGTTAAAAACTGTAGGACAGTCTGTTGACAGAGATATGGCTGAAATTTTCTTCCTGGCATAGTTCAAATTAGTTCCTAAACCACATCACTCTTCAGACAAAAATAGCTAACAATGGTTAAAACCTTTTTACATTATACCACTGAAAGATAACAAATTGTATATTTGTAACTTCTACTATTAAATTTTATCCATTTTTTATTGATTTTATTATATTGATTATAACATGTTATTTAATTTTTCAGCCAGAAAATCTCCATGTATATGCTCTGGAAATAGCAAACAATTTACAAACAACTATTTTGTATATTCAGAATTAACAGCTTATACATTACTATTAAAATATACATTCAAATCTAGAAGATAAATAGATGAGGTCGATAATGTCAAAAAGTCATAAACTTGTCTTGCTCACTGACTTAGAGCATAGATTTCTCCTGAAAAGTTGATATTCACCATTAGGTCACTGAGAAAGAAAAAAAAAGATGAATTCTTTATTTCTTATTAGTGAAAGATATAAAAGCCATCACCATAAAAATCTCTTCCATAAAATATATTAATGATGTGATCAATGATAATAAACAGAACTTTTGCCAAGACGATAAATATCAGTTTTGTATAGTAGATAAAACTAACTTTGTGTCCGACACAATCTTAGTCAAGCTTTTGTCTTTGTCACCAATCATATCATGCTGTTTTCTGGGTGAGTTTCACAGTTAAGATCTTACATCTTTTATAAAATTAATCAATCAAATATTAGTGCTACAAATCGGTTCTTTTATATCAAAATATAAACATTATTAACAAACCAGAAAATATTTTATTTGTATTCATTTTTTTTTAAGGTTTCTGAAAGCTCTTTAACAATTCAGTATTTTTGTTGAATGTTTAAATAAAGTAATTTTGGTTTAGTTGTTTTCTTTAATATGAAGTAGAGATAACTGAAATATCTTGTGTTTTGTATTTTATACATTGTTTGCATTTTATTCAGAGAAATTATCATGTACAAAATATTTGAATCTGGATAGAATGGGGCATATCAACATCACAAGTAAAAGAGGCAGAAGAAAAGGAAAATCAATTCTCTGAATAATAAATCTCCTAGATTTATATTGTTTACAATAGCATACCTTTATCTTAGATAAATGCAGTTAAATTTTATTAGAGAAGAATTGTCTGTATTAGCATTGAATAAGTCAAAGACTGGAGGTTTGTATTGAGAAGATTCAACTGTACTAATTTCTAAGTTTATATTGCATGCATTTATATTTTCTATATACATCTACAATATCTCATTATTGAATATTTATGACTACTAGTCATAATTCACGTAGGTAGGCATTAAAATATAACCATTTTTCATTCCTTTAGTTTCTTTCACTTTTGTAGTAGCCTTCCTCTGTTACATAGCCCCTGGAAATATTTTCCTTCCTTCAATCAGTAATTAGATATTTATTAAATTCCTACTAAACTTTATAGCAGGATTGTTCAAAATATTTATGTAATTTCTTAATATTCTGTCATCAGCTAGAAAACCCAAAATATTTACATTTAATTATGTGTGTGTGTGTGTGTGTGTTTGAGAGAGAGAGAGAGAGAGAGATCATTGTTATCATCATCATCATCATCATCATCATCATCATCATCATCATCATCATCATCATCACCATCACCATTATCATCATCTAGATGACATGTCCAAGAAGGTGAATAGAAAAGTGTATAGAAAGAAAAGAATCAGCAGGAATTGATTACAAGACAGTGAGAGGGGGATGTAAGCATGGGATGGAAGCAGTCAGATTGATATAGGAAATAAGTGTAGTGAATGAGTTGTGGGAAAATGACAATGATGGGAGGATGTCAACTGAGAGTAACTCAGTAAAGAGTGATGGCTGACAGTACAGAAATAGTAATACGAAGCAGTTTGTAGTAACAGGTTCTAATTCCATTACTTACAACAGCAGCATAATACTGTAGATAGATGGAGATGGAGATAGAGAACTGAGTGATAAGGAAAGGATGGGTGGAGTTCAAGTCTCCAAGAATGAAGAGGAGAAACTGAGAGATGCATAAATCAGAGGTGTTGGGGACAGTGGTAAAAATGATAGCAAATATGGGTTGGGTTGTGATGAGAGGCTCAGGGAGGGAAAAAGTAAAATTCAATGGTAGACTTGACAATGTCACTCAGTTCACTGAGTGAGGGACTTAGTTGTATCTATAGTGTGCATATGCATGCTTGTATAACATCAGCTGTGTGCATACACATTTTAAAACTTTAATCTCTCTGTGCTAGCATGGTTAGGTAGGTTTTCGTGACCACTGCATATCACCAAATCATTTCAGTCTTTTGTCATTTCCCTCTTCTCCAAATTCCATCTAATGTAAGCAATCGGCACTTCTTTATACAACTATTCTAATCCATACAATTCACATAGCTAAACCAATGCAGCCTTTTCTCATGTGTGCTACATTTGATTTCTCTTATGTTCAGTGTTTATCTCAGCAAATTTATACTTTGTCAATCAAGCACTCTAATTTCACACTTTCAGTGAATCATGCTTAGAACGTTAAGTTTGTACCATGTAAGTCTTGAATGCATGTAACACCTTGTTGTTGATGGTGGTGATGTTGTTTAGCCATAGGTTATCCTTGGCTGAGCTGACCTATGACCAAAAATCTTCAGGATATAGAGATATTGGTTTCAAATTTTGGCACTAGTCCAGCAAGTTCTGGGGAAGGGGTTAAGTCGATTACATCAACCCCAGTGTTCAGCTGGTACTTATTTTATCGTACCCCAAGAGGATGAAAGACAAAGTCAACTTTAGCAGAATTTGAACTCAGAACATAAAGATGGACAAATGCCACTAATCATTTTGTCCAGCATGCTAACAATTCTGCCAGCTCCCCACCTTAGATACAGATGTATTATTAGATAATTTATATGATATAAATATATAGTAATATATTTGGATGAATTCTAAATAAATGCTTAAATCTTATTTTTTTTACTTGAGTCTGGAGGAAGAGTTCTCCAGAATCGGTGAACTAGATGCAATAAATGCTACATTTAATTTTTTACAGGTTAACACTTGCAGGAAAGATATAATGATCACATATTTTTATATACCTTTTTCATCATTTATTAAGATTGCATGGTACAATTTGAGAGACATTTGTATGCTAATTCTAACAGGTCTTATATACACAATGATGCTTCTTCACTTGATATAAATACCAATGACATACTGTATAATTGATTCAGTTATCTCTATAACTGTCCCTAATAAAAACTATCCTTGCATCTAAATCAGTAATGGGCTGCTGACCTGCTAAAAGCAACAGCCAAATCTGCTTCAAACCACATCTTGCAGGCTCAAAAACAGCACACTAGATAACATGGCCAAGAGTGTACTGTGTCTGAAAAACAAGAGAAAATGAAATGTTCTTGGTTGAAATGTTTTTGATAATAGGTCCATTCAATCCAGGCTCTAAACTACAACAGCAGTCAATGAGCCAATGAGTCTCTCTGTATGATTGCTGTTAGAAATAGGAACCAAACTCTTTGCAAACTTTTCTGCAACCTTGAAAGGAAGTGCATTGGATAATGTAGTCTAGGATGTAGTGTGTCACAGAAAGATACAAGATACCCATGGCAGGAATATTTATTACAGTAGGTGTTTGCCTAATCAGAGCACTTTAGAGCAAAAACAGAAAAGCAAACAACATCAACACTCATACATCAATAATGTTCAGATAATTACTGTCAGTTAAATTTCTAATGTGCATTTAAAAGCCATAGCAGTATTAATGTAAAGAAGTTGAATAAATGACTTGGAAAGTGTAAAAAAATATTGGTTGGTCTAGTCAAGAAAGATTAGTTAAATTAGCTTAAACAACATCTGTTTGGTCAAAAATAGTAGCAAGTTATTGTCTGGTGAAATTAGGATTAGTCATAGGAAAATAAAGACATTAAGTAGATTATATATTGTGTATGATTTTGAAGACTTAGTGATTATAAAAGAACTAAGTGTAATTGCAACTAAGTGTAATTGAAACCAAAGCTGCCTTGACCATGATTTTTAGCATCAGTACCTACCTCGAACTGGTATTTACATTAGTAATCACAATTCTCTCTCTTCACAAAATCTATGACATATTTTTAAATGTTTAAGTCAGAAAAATAAAGAAGGCAATGCTTATAAAACTTCACAGTGCCATTGAAACTGGCAGTAGAAAGGTAGGCTCTGTGTGTGTATGTGTGTGTGTGTGTGTGTGTGTGTGTGTGTGTGTGCATCATCATCATCGTTTTATTCCCACTTTTCCTGCTTGCATGGCTTGGACAGGTTGTTATAGTACAGTCTGAGTCATTTCTTATTGGGGGCTACTGTTCTCATAGACTTGTAGTTATACATGTCATGTGGGTTAGTTTCTACAGTTGGACACCCTTCTTATCAATTACCACTTTACAGAGTGTACTAGGCACATTTTCTTGTGGCACCAATACTGAAAATATTGATAAGTCCTTGGCAAGACAGGACTCGTACGACCTCACAACTCTACACTTGCTCCATACTTTACAGTATGCAGTGAATGTATTGTTATGGTGCCAATCATGGAGAATTTCTCCAACTGACCAATTACTTAAGACAAGAAGAAACAGGGCACCAGCACAAGAAGGGTTTACCTTGTGCACAGAGTTTGTACAGAGTACTCAGTAACATAAGATGTGTGGACAAAGAAGCAAAATAGGAGGTAGTTTGATGACAGCAGAAATGGCTGGGTGGGAGGCGTAATATTGTAAGCATTAGTAAATTAATGCAAGTAGATTCGCTCATATTACCAAGAGGAGACAGAGAGATTATGGTAGAAAGACCAGAATGGTTGGCTAAAAGGAGCAAGAGAACGATGGACAAGGCAGTTTTATTGGTGTGGTGTAGGGAGGAGAGTAACCAGCAATAGCAAAGGTGGATAAAGGTAAGTGTAGCTGATGTGTGTGAAACAGAGGTGACCCAGAGAAGAGGGGGCTGAATTGCTAAGCAGCATTGAACATCTTGCAAGAATTGTTGAAGAAGGCATCATTCAACTGATTGTTGTTTCTATAACAATCTATCAAGTAAGACTGGCACTTATCTTCAGTTACACATTCTAACAGATACAATGAAATGCTAGTAGCAGATGAATTTGATAATCTTTGAGTGACAAATATTTGGACGGGTAATGTCAATTGAATATTATTATCCTTTCTTATTTTAGTTACATATTCAATCTCAGATTTGAATATGTAGTGGAAATAATGAGAATTTTAGCAAAACAAGAAAGGCTATGGGTAAAGGGAAATGAAGATTCAATATTTCTTTTCATTTTCAGAATAGTGAAATGCATAATTATGTTGAAGTTATGAAAGTTATAACACAAAAACGTATAAAGTTAGAATTTAATGTGGCTAATCGATATTTTTCATCAATCAGGAATACTAAGAAGTTAACATAACTCACAAGGATGGAGAAATTTATTTCATCATAAAATTGCTGGCAATGAGTAATTAGAGAGCCATTATATCTCCATAAATTGAATGAAGTAAACATTTCTCTTCTAACTAGCTAACATTTACAATTTGATAAAGTTCATGATAAAATATCATAAAAAGTGGGCTTATTTGTGGCCTCATTTCTTATACAGAATGTTAATCATAATTTTCATGGTTGCATAACATATAATTAAAAAGAGACTGAAAATTAGAAATATACACACACTCATAAATACATGCACACATGCACATATATATATATATATATATATATATATATATATATATATATATATATATATATATATAGATAGATAGATAGATAGATAGATAGATAGATAGATAGATAGATAGATAGATACATAGATAGATAGATAGATAGATAGATAGATAGATACATAGATAGATAGATAGATAGATAGATATAGATATATATACATACATGCATACATATATACATACATACACATACATACATACATACATACATACATACATACATACATAGTAAAATAATGAAGGGAATGAGAAATAAGAAACCTTTTAACAATGCAGAATTTCTTTTTAAAACCTTTATATTTCAGGTGCAAAGGCCTATCTTCAGAAGAATACAGTCAAAGAAATGTGTATTTACATAGATCCTGCCATTTTGGATAGTCCAGTGCTTGTGCTAGTAGCAGAAGCATCTGAAATGCCATAGAAGTCATGTTGGGGACAATAAAGACAGGCTGTAGGCTGGCAACAGTGGTGGTGAAGGCAGTATGTAGACATCATCCTCAAAAACTGCCTTTATCAACACTGCTACCAATCAACAGCCAGTCTTCATTCACAGCACCATATTGTATAAAGTTAAAATTTAGGGTTATGAAGAAGATTATTAAGAAGAATATTATAGCAAAAGGATAAAATTTCTTTGAATACTTTTGAGTATATACCAAATTTTACCACATTTTACCATTTTAATCACCTTATTTTGAAACTGTATGGATTAAGCCGTACTAAATTCTAGTGGCAATATTGTTTAAAATGGTTTTAGTACTTACTTTATTTATCCCTTTCTTAAAGTGTTCGACCCTCCTGATCTTAGTATTTATAAGGGCCTTTATGTCAGTAGCCCTTCTAATTAAGCACCCTAAGTAATTATAATATCATGTATGGATTAACACTAATAACTTTTAAAACCTATAATATACCTCTTAGTTTATAATTAGTATATAGTTAGCATGTCCTATAACATCAATATTCCTTTAGCTAATACCAGGTATCAATCTTTATTGATACAAGCTAAATAAGCACATACATATATACATACACACTCATATGTATATAAATATATATATATTAGATAAAGATAGTCATAGCTGCTCTATGGGGTTACCCAGAATTTCATGTCCATAAAGCATTTAGCTTTACAGGGTCTCTTTCAGATTTATGACTTACTGACGATATATATATTGATCTAAATTTGTTGGTAGTCTTGAGTTTCAAATGTGATGCTAGTCGTTAGCCATTTTGAATTTGAAATTGGAAATTCAAATTCAAATTCGAAATGACTGTTGACTAGCAAGAGTATCAACGAATTTGAATCAAACTGTTTTAATCCATATATGTAACTCCAAATAAATTGGTTGATTGCCCTTCTTTCATTTGTCCTCTCACTCATATATACATACATACATATATATATATATATATATATATATATATATATATATATATATATATATATACATACACATACACATACACTCACACATGTATACTTATATGTATGCATGTGTGCTTAACACTATAAAATCATTGACACTTATGTGCATGTGTTCTCCTTACAGCCATGGTGACAGTGGCACAATGATTATGACTACAATAACAGTGACTCTGTGTATCAAATGATTGTTGATATCTGAGTATTTTGACAATCTCCTTGCAAGTATATTATTCTAACTCATATAAACAAGGTTACACATGATATCTAAAATATAAAACAGTTTTCTGAATGAAAATGTACATTGTTTGAATATTTAATAGATAAACACATATTGAAGAGTAAGAACACAAACAAACAACTTTCAGAAAAATTTGAGTGTAGTCAGTCAAAGAATTTATTTAAAATCTGGAAATCAAGAAATCTGGTGATAGGCTATGCCAGCAGCAATTAGTCTATAGGGGAGTTCATAGAAGAGTTCAATAAGTTCAAATGCCATGAGGAGTGAAGAATCAAAGTATTGATTGCAAAGCTTTAATAAGTAAGGAAGGAAAAAGATTGAATGTCTCTTAATTGCTTTTCTTAACTGAAGAGGACAGCTATTGCAAAACATTAAACAAAAATAGAAATAATTGTTATGTTTGTTATAAATGAAATAATAAAATAAAATTTTGAATATATCGTATTAAATCAATAGCAATGAATAGAATAGAAGAAATAATTACGAATCAACAATCTTTGCAAAATCTTGGAAACAAATAATGTACAAAAAATTCAGCAAGCAAACACTGAATGCAGAGATTCAGATGCAAATAATTGCTACAATAAAAATGGCCTCAACTAGTAGTTAACGTAGATTTACTGGACCGTTAACCAAGTAACTAGAGGAACAAAGAGAGAGTAAAGAACTCATAAAGAAAATTGTCTCTACAACTCCATTGTTCATTATTTTCATTTATATAATATAATTGCAAGTAAATAGTGCAATGACCATCCTGCCTTGTCAGGGTTCTAAAATGCAGCTCCTCCTCTGAAATAGAATTAGACAAGATAGTTAACCAAATTGCTTGAGCACTAATGTGTAATCTCTGAATCTTAATTTTTATCATAGTTTGTTGTGGTTTAGATCCAACTCATCTGTCATCAAAACAAATCTGTGAGTTATACCATACTAGTTATGACCACCCTACTTTTTGTTTTCTTTTAATTGTGTATAGTGCATTCACTATAACATTATTTGATGTGTCATTCAATTTTAGAAACAAATGATTGACCTAATAGAAGCTCTTTCATTTATTAGTCATTGGAGGTGAAGCAGTGACAAAAAGAGCAGGATCATAACAGTTTTATAGTATTTATTTCTATCTTCCTACACCAATTCTGCCAGTGGGGGGGGGGGGGGGGGGGGTTTGCTATCATTACTCCAAAGACAGCATAACAATTACTGAACATACTTTGAGAATTTATTGTTTCACTTTGTACAAATGTAAGGAACTCTTAGTCTTAACTATATTGTAATATTCCTCAAGTTAGCAAGCTGGCAGAAACATTAGAATGCTGGGCAAAATGCTTAGCAGCATTTGGTTCATCTTCATATTCTAAGTTCAAATGTCACTGATGTTGACTTTGACTTTAATCATTTCAGGGTAGGTAAAATAAGAACCAGGTGAACACTGGGTCGATGTAATCAACTTAATCTCTCCCCAAAAGTGCTGGCCTTGTGCCAAAATTTGAAATCAATATTGTAGTATTCCTCTGACTGGCATTAGGAACATCCTAAATAGAATTGGATCTTTTTTAAAACAGGGGCCACATTTTTCATTAACAAAACACTTTGAAACTTGGAACACTGGTAGAATGTGTCATATAAAACATTTTTTTCTCTTAGTCTTCTTAAAAAAAAAAGAAATCCATAAGTTATTCCATGTTAAAGTTGTCGTATTTCTGTAATTTCAACCAATCACTGACGTCCATTCAGCTGATATACATTAAGTGCCGACTACATAAACAAACGATTCTGAAACAATTAACCCTAACCCTAACCCTAGGGTTAGGGTTAGGGTTAGGGTTAGGGTTAGGGTTAAAGCAAATTTAAAATGAAAAAAGCAAATAAAACGAGGGTATGGAGATTAAATACGCTTTACATCGCTTAATCAGCCAAAGGAGTAAATGTAAACAACTGAATACTTGTCAGTGATTGGTTGAAATTATCGAAATAAGACAATTTTTTACATGAAATAAATTCGAATACAAAAATATTTTCCTGTTCTATAACACAAAATAGATAAGTATATGAAGTTTGAAAGTCTTTCCGTACCAAAAACACTACGTAAAACATTAATGAAAAATGTGGCCCCCGTTTTAAAATAGATCCATAGAATTCTCAATCATGTTTGAGTTCCAAGCTGCCACTGGTCTTTTTACCTTTTATCATTTACTTGTTTTAGTTATTAGACTGTGGCCATGCTGGGGCAGAACCTTAAAGAATTCTAGTCAAATGAATTGATCCCAGTACTTATTTTATGCTTGGTACTTATTCTATCAATTTCTTTTGCTGAACCTCTAAGTCACAGGACATAAACACACCAGCACTAGTTGTCAAGCAGAGGTGACAAACATAGACCCAAAGCACATGGAAATATATATATATATATATATATATATATATATATATATATATATATAAGAGTAAAGAGAGTATATATATACACACACACACATACAATGGGCTTCTTTTTGCTGCTATCACAAGGTTTTGGTCACCCCAAGGTTATAGTAGAAGACACTTGTCCAAAGTGCCATGCACTGGAAATGAACCTTGTACCATCTTACTGGGAAACAAACTTTTCATGACACAGACACAGTTGTCCCTAAGCGTTTAACCTTCATGTTGATCAGACCTATAATAGAAGGAATTTTATCCATGTCCATCTCATCATTTCAGAACTAGTGTATCTCAGGCTAATATTAAAATTTAAAGATGCAAGAATTTGAATTGAGAAAGAGTAGACTGCTATTTCTTGCAGGTCAAGTACTTAACTAAAGGATGTCTCTGTAGTTGTGTCCCTTGCTGCAAAGATTTACTCAAGATGTACAGGAATTCCATTTTCTCACACAGAAATCAAAATTTAAGTTGTATTTAGCATCAGTTTAGTTGTGTAGCATGGAAAAAATAATTTATCAAAACATTGATGTAATGTATAACATTTATGTAGTAGCAGATCACTTTAAATGGTAATTATTTGACCGCATGTAAACATGTGAGATTTAAATATTTGCAAATTATATGGCAAAGGGTGTGTACATATGAGATACTTAACTCCTTATAATCATGGAGAGATGTAAGAATATAGCAATGTGGATATTTAAGTGGAAATATATGAAGCGTTTATTGCTATGTAATCACAAGGTATTAGAGATATCAGCAGCTCAACCAACAAACTTCTTAATGTATTTGGTGCTTAAAGTATTGGACCGATCAGATCATGTACAGTTAGCATTTCATTTGTCATTGGATATCTCACATTAATCACTGCTTTTGTGACACACAATCTGGA
>NC_142930.1:90777928-90802928 GCF_046866305.1 Octopus bimaculoides | reverse complement strand
TTCCTTCTTTCTTCATTCCTTCCTATTTTTTGTCCAATAATTCATTTTCGTCTCTTATATTTAAATGTATTCTTCTCTGCTCTGTCAAGATATAATAACTGGACAAAGTTAAATCAACACTAAAGGTCTGTTAAAATTTATTTTTCCTTTTTCTTTGTCTACATGAAAATTCCTTTACTTCTTTCAATTCTATTTTTCATCCTGCAACTCATTTTTGTTGTCTTCTTTCGTCTATTTGAACTTTTTTTTTTTTTTGTTTGCTCCATTTCACGAAGTCTGAGGAAGAAAATAATATCTAAGAGCAACTAAGTTACATTAATATCTGCTTAAGTTTATTTTCTCTAGTCCCACATTGGAGTAATGGTAAGCATTTAGCTTATCTCCACCCGACAGAATGCATTAATAACATTAATGTTTCTCTTAAAAAAAGGTTTCTTCAGTTCTTTGTATAAATAATTATGTGTGCAATACTTATTGAACTTTTGTTGAGGAATTAATTTTTATCATCAAAGGTTTCAACAGAAAATTACTTTATATAAACCTCTAAACTATGTAAATTGATTTTCTTTTGACACTGCCAAATATAGTCATGTACATATACCACGATATAGTTGGTAATTTATTAAAAACTAATGAAAAGATAGACAACATAATTAAACGAACACTTTAAATCATTTATTCCAACATTCTACTGTTTCTGCTTGGAGCCCATCATTATGAAATATGTAATCATAAGACTTTATGCATATACAGCAACTTAAACAATCCCTATACTCTGTTGAGCAATTACATCATCTCTACACACCCTGTGTCAAATTAAGATATAACTTTAATCATATTTGAAATCTTGAAGATCAAATATATTATACATGAGCTTACATAATTTTAAACATCCTTTTAGTTCAATATTGGTCTTATATGACTTCCATGCATCGTAAGTCAATGTGGAGTGTAACTTTATTCTTCCTTAAATCCTTATAATCATTTTAAACATACTATAGATATTGCCATTCTGCAATCTTGATCATTCGGGGAATTTGAAGCAGAATTTCATGATTTGAACATGAAATGATAATGTACTTCAGCACTTAATGGGTCCAAAATGTGTAAATACTATCTTTGTCATTCTAAACGGTGATGTGAGAAATTAAATCCAAACTGCAACAATTTCAATATGAAGCCATTGGAAATCCCAAAGTTAAAGAGTGCATGAATTGAAATGGCTCAAATTGGAGTCAACTCTATATTTGAAAGTCTTCTGTAACAAGTAAACTATTACTGTTGTCATTAATGCACATCATCGTATTCTTTTATTTGTTTCAGTCATTGAACTGTGGTCATGCTAGGGCACCACATTGAGGGGTTTACTCAATAAGATTGACCTCGGTAATTATTTGAAGTTTGGTGCTGATTCTAACGGTTTCTTGTTATCAAATTGCTATGTTATGAGTACATAACACAACCAGCACTGATTGTCAAGTGGTTAAACACAAACACATGACCACATATAAACATGTTCACTTACACTATATGTGTGTGAGTGTGTGCGTGTATATATATATATATATATATATATATATATATATATATATACACACACACACACATTCATATACATTCTCTCCCCCTTTTTTTACCTCTTAATCATTTCTGTCTAAGAGAGTAGGCTTGCAACATAAAAGGTTTTTCCATTCTCCCCAAGCATTAAACTAATACACCTGCTTGTTGTTCCTACACCTGCTTTCATCTTCGTTTTCTGTAAATTTGAACTATATATATACATATATATATATATATATATATATATATATATATATATATATATATATATATATATATATACATGTACACACACACTTATGTATTTTTTAGGTATGTAAATATATATATATACATTTACGTATTTAGGTATGTAAATATATATGTGTGTGTGTGTGTGTGTGTGTGTGTGTTATATTATACATTATATACATGCATTTACACAACAGTCTCCAACACAACTACATTCCTTCACAAAGCATTGTTCAGCATTGGCTATAGTAAAAGACACACAAAGAGTGTCACACACTAGAACTAAAACTGAATTCAAATGGTTTACAAATCAAACTTTTTAACCATGCAGTCATGTCTAAACCTATACAAGGGATTGCTGAAAAGTTCCTTGTTTTAAGGGTATTGTGAAAGGCCTGGTTGGAGTCCCAATCTTCTGAGTTATTTTACAGAGCTTAAAATAACTGAAGGAACATTGTAATAAGTGTGTGTACCTGAGAGGGTAAAATGTATAAAATTATAATTAACTGATCCTCCTGTATTTTCTTTTACCCAAAGCCAGAAACTTTTCAGCATTCCCTCATACTTATTCTAAACTTTATAGCTTACATGCTGGAAGATTATCCAGTTCTTCATCTTGTTAGGAGGTGTGTCTAAATATAAGTCAGCTTGTCAGAGTCTCCGCCTCTCCAAGTGGTTTGTGCTTATACATGGTTATTCAACCCAACTGAATTTTCACTTAAATCTTCCTTAAATCACTCTTTATCATATTAAAAAAAGATGCCTTGGTCATAGGTCTGCTCTGGAAGTCTACACCAGATTCCAGTCTGATTTGGCATGGTTTCTATGGCTGGCTGCCCTTCCTAATGCCAATCACTACGAGAGTGTAATGGGTGCCATTTGCATGACACCGGTATCTGCCTCAACTGCAATTTTGCTCGGCTTGATGGGTCTTCTTCTCAAGCACAACATAATGCCAAAGGTCAAGGTCATTGCCTCCATGAGGCACAACACTCGAAAGGAGCTCAGCCACTTTGCCTCTGTGAGGCCCAACTCTTGAAGAGTGCTTTTTACATACCACCGGCATAGGGATCAGCATCAGCATCATGACTACAATTTCACTTGGCTTGATGGTCTTCTTAAGCACAGCATATCACCAAAGGTCTCAGTCATAAGTTATTGCTTCTGTGAGGCCCAAAGTTCGAAGACCATACTTCACCACTTTGTCTCATGTCTTCCTGGGTCTACCTCTACCACTGTTTCCCTCCACAGTTATGTATATGCATTCATATATATGAGAAGATACATTGCGGAACTGTTATTTTAATGTGTTGTGTCTATTTATCACCTGATGAGACACATCTGCACTGTCCGATATTCCTCAACCAGTTGTTGGGCGTCCCACCCATGAGGGATCAATGCTAGATGTGTTGAAACAATTGATGTGATTAATAAATTTTCATATACTCCATCTTCTGTCTTTCAGTTACCATATATATATATATATATATATATATATATATATATATATATGCACACATATCAAAAGCTATATACTATTTTTATGTTGTAACTATGGCCATTTTCAATAACTATCTGTTTTTACTTGCAACAGTATCTTTGTCAAATAAGAAATATATAACTAATATATTAAAGAGAATTGGCATGATAATATTATGCTAGTTTGTACTTAAGGGCATATCAAATTAAAAACGCTATTTCATTTTGTATTCTCCATTGCTCAAGGGTTATTGCATTATACTCTGCTGAGTATCATAACATCATTGTAGATTATTTTGTTACATTGGGAAACACAGTTGCAGTTAAAATATAAATATAGCAGAGATGAACCATTAAAAGCAATATTAAATAAAACAGCATGAGAATTATTAATATTATGTTTTATAATACATACATACAGACATATATATATATATATATATATATACATACAAACACATGTACATATATACACATTTACATACATACACAAATACACATGCACACAGATAGATTGATAAGCAGATAGATAGATAGGTAGATAGATAGATAGATAGATAGAGAGATAGATAGATAGATAGATAGAAAGATAAACAGATACCCACTTTCCATCACATAAATATACACTTAGTGACAAGAGCTAGGGCTGAGTGAGCAAATATGTGGATTGCTAACTAAAGCTTAAAAGTTCACATTAAGCCCCAGGTGATAAGATGGTATCGTGCTGTTGGTTGTTCAATAATTAGATTTTGTTTCCTTTTGAAACTGCAATCATTGAGTGGTGCAATGTTCAAACTGTCACGTTGCAATCCAAATGATCTATTAATGTATAGACACGGTTATGTAGTAGAAAAGTTTGTTTTCCATGTACACAGTTCCAGGTTAAATCATTTTGCACAGCTTCTTTGGTTAGAATACTCTAACATAATATTGGTTTGATCAATATCTTGTGAGTGAAATTTGAATGCAGAAATTGTGCAAAAGCCTGTCATTCATTCATTGGTACATACATACATAATACATACATACATACATACATACATACATACATACATGCTTACATACATACAGGGATGAATAGGTGGATAAATGGATGGATTAAAGGAGAGATAGATGGAGACACATGAATACCAGTGCTTTAAGGATGAATTCTTTATGATGTTTGCCCTAGGACAAGTTACCAATTTCTCCTCGTTCTCCTCATCACAAACACAGTAAAGCAATATTAGATCCCTTGAAATCTTATAATCAAAAATACTTTTGTTCAACAAAATGAAAATGTTCATGTCAAAGTGTGTAGTACTAATCTCAAATATGAGTATAGTATAACTAAGATATGATATCACTAAGGTTATCATACAAGGGGAAAAACAGGCCTGTGGATTGTGCCTGGTTATTTAAAAGACCCTTTTGCATTACATAAGACCACTCAATCAGAGCTCGTCTGAAGTAACACTTGCAGCAACAACAAGCAATTTTTCTTGGTTATTATATGTGATAGACATACTAGTTCTGATAAGTATGGTTGGTTTAAGGAGCCTGAGAATGTATTTATAAATATGTCATATTAAAAAGACTTTTTGAGCAAACTAAATCTAAGTTACTAAAACGTATGGTATTTTAACAAACACAAACTCAGACCCATGAATACACCCATTTATCTTCCCATATATAGAAATGTTTGTAATGAAAACACAGAAATGGATGCCATGTTAGTTTTGACAATGAGTATTTTGCATGTTTGAACTGTATTTTTAACATGTTAAATTATGCAAAGGTCGATGACCCCACAAACACATGTATGATCATTGAAATGTTCAGGGAGAATTACTATCAGACTGTGTGTCACATGTTTGGGCCTTTAAAATATAGCCACAATTCAATCTATAGAAAAACGAATGCTAAATCCAAGATATCATTGCAAAATGAACTTGTAAACCATTTGTTCTCACCAACAACATATACAAAATATATACAGTACATATACATATATATATGCATACACACACACACACACATATATATAAATATATATATACATGCATATATATATACATTTATATACATACGTACATACATATGTATATATATATATCTATACATACATACATACATATATATATATATATATATATATATATATATATATATACACACACAAAATTAAGGGTTCAGCAACAGGTTGCTTCACCACATACCATTTTTAGCTGCTATTTCTGAACTTCGGTATGTGGTGAAGCAACCTGTTGCTGAACCCTTAATTTTGTTTATAAATGTATAAGAACTTTTAAATAAGTTCCACACCGATAATGGTGCTTACATACCGAAGGGCTTGGTAAAAATTATTAATTATTAATTTATTAATAAATTGATAATCCTTTACCCTTTTAATTGTAATATATATATATATATATATATATATATATATATATATATATATATATATATATATATATATATATATATATATATATATATATATATATATATTTACAAGATCACCTCCACCAATTCCCTCTCCCCTCTCAAAGGATCCTTGTCTTAAAAGTTACTTGGTGACCCTACCAATGCTAGTGCCATGTAAAAAGCACTCTGTTCAATAGTTGGTGTTTGGAAGAGCATCCAGCAGTAAAAAGCCGTGCCAAAACAGACACAGAGCTTTAGTGCAGTCTTCTATCTGGTCAACTCCTGTCAAACCGTGCAATCCATGCATGCCAACATTGAAGGGACGATGAGTGATGATGCTGATGAGTATAGGGAAAAAATTAAGGCGTGCGTACTTTACATAAAAAATACTTTCAGGGTCAAATAAAAAGAAGAAAACAAAACCTATAGTAAATACACAGCCGAACAGAAAACACAGAAGGTCACCAAATCAGTTATCAGCTAGAGGGTCGAGCGCAATTTCGGCCATTATCGATAATATTGGTTCCACCCTGATGGCACCGACAAGAAGCTTGCCGGGAATGGGACCAAAACGTAACAAAACGAGACGGACTCGAGACGAGACCGTAAATGGACGGACAAGAGACAAAAGATTTAACAGAATATAGGCTTAGGGCCAGATGAAGACAACAATTAATAGTAATAATACATATACAACAAAAAAGCTGTGGGCCTCCAATGAAGATAAAAGTGGGTAATGTAAAGGAGAAATTAAAACTGTCCGATAGGACAATAGACACAAGAGGGTAGAACGAGGAGCACAGGGAATCGTGACCGGTTCGGTCGAAGGCAACGTGAAAAATAATGACCCTGACGTGTCATCGCGTTGCCTTCGACCGGACTAGTCACGATTCTCTGTACTCCTCGCTCTACCCCACCCCTGTGTCTATAGTCCTTTACGAAAATTTTCATTTCTCCTTTGCGTTACTCACTTTTGTCTACGTTGCAGCCACACGGCTTTTTCTTTGTTACTTATGTATTATTATAATTATTAATTGTCTTCGTCTGGCCCTAAGCATTTATTCTGTTTAATATTTTGCCCCACGTCTTGGTCTCGTCTCGAGTCTGTTTGGTTTTGTTATGTTTTGGTCCCATTCCCAGCAAGTTTCTTGCCGGTGTCTCCAGAGTGGAAGCAATATTATCGATAATGGCTGAAATTGACCTTTTGGCTGATTACGGATGAGGAGTTGGTGGCCTTCTGTGTGTTTTTTTTTTGGCCTTTTTGTTTATTTACTACACGAGTTTTTTGTTTATTTACTGCACATTTTTTAATTATATGTGTGTGAGTGTGTCTTTATAATTTTGTAAGCAAACCCGAAGACTGCAAATTACAGAGAAGAGCGACTACATAGGTCTTTTTATAATAACTGTAATCATATATTATTATTATTAAAAAATATAATTTCAGTTATTACACACACACATATATATGTATGTATGCATGTATGTATGTATAATTATCTTAATATTATACATATTTTTCGTATATAAAAAAAGTTGTTTGCGATGTTTATACAGTTTTTTTTTGGCATTATGAAGGTGAATGGAATATGTGAACTTAGTACAGATAATTTGACTTTATTTTTTTAATTCTACATGCAAAAACAGATAAGATACAGGTATTCTTTTTCTTGGGACAAATTCTTTGTTGACCAGTGTTATTCTTATCGTAGTTTATATATCCAAGCATGAAAACGTTACTCAGCTTTGAAGTTTTTGAGACAAACGCCTCCTTTTCACTCACACATGCACTTATATATTGATAATGTACGCAAATACATGACAGGTATACATAATACTGAAATACGCAGAAAGTAAAGCCATGCAGACAAATATATCAACATAAATTAAAAATACACATACAATCAATAAAGAGACAAAAGAAACAGTAAGATGATACATGTTGATTTTATTCGGTATTTCTGTTTATTTAGAAACCTACAATGAACAGGTCAGACGCTAAACTATAAATTTCACAGAGTACATCCTTAAAGTTGACACTGCTCCGCTAAACGCAGAAACATTCTGCCTCGCTATTGGCTAAAAATACACAGTTTTTCCGATTTTTTAACATTCTGTAACTTCTTCTTCCAATTTTTTTCTCCACTATATCATACCTTCATAGCAATGAGACTGGAAGACTACATTATTATAGCCGAATTTCAGATATTTACTTCCTTTAAAGAAAATGCATATTTTGCGAATGAAAAAAAAAAACTAGATCCGCAGGGGGTATAGTAATGTTCTGTGTATGATGCACTAAAGTCGAGAACAATAACTGTTTGGTAAGTGATTACAAGATGCAGCTTTCGCTGTATACGGGTATATTTAGAAGTACACGTGGGCGTGTATCTACAAAAAAATAATTCAAAACTCTTCATTACCTGAGTAACATTACAGGTTTCATGTTAAAAACTATTGAGAAAGGGTCGAGTTCGTGTTGTCCCAGTAGCGCATTGGATAGCACGCCGAACCTCTTCTAACTCAGGGGTCATGAGTTCGAATCCTACCAGGGATGATTAGCTTTTAGTTTTTTCTTTAATTTTCTTTCTTTGAAGTTAAATTTTTCTGAAAGTTATTTTTATTCAACTTCATTAAATTGTTTGCAATCTTTTAAAATATTCTTATCTGTATGAAAAATGAAAACCAATGAACTAAACTTGATATCTCCCACAGTACGTAACTTTGCGGTCACCCTGTTTATATATATCTCTTTTACTCTTTTACTTGTTTCAGTCATTTGACTGCGGCCATGCTGGAGCACCACCTTTAGTCGAGCAAATCGACCCCAGGACTTATTTTTGGATGCCTAGTACTTATTCTATCGGTCTATTTTGCCGAACCGCTAAGTTACGGGGACGTAAACACATCAGCATCGGTTGTCAAGCGATGTTGGGGGGACAAACACAGACACACAAACATACACACACACACATATATATATATATATACATATATATACGAGAGGCTTCTTTCAGTTTCCGTCTACCAAATCCACTCACAAGGCTTTGGTCGGCCCGAGGCTATAGTAGAAGACACTTGCCCAAGGTGTCACGCAGTGGGACTGAACCCGGGACCATGTGGTTGGTAAGCAAGCTACTTACTACACAGCCACTCCTACGCCTAGTAACGCCGTTCCCATGCCGGGAATCGAACCCGGGCCGCAAAGAAAACAAAAAATGGAACAAGTACGTAACAGGTGACAACAAAACATTCGGACAGTTAGACGATATAACAACGGACAGGAAAGACACAAAGACGGATCATTCGGAGCTTCCTATCCTTAGTCGAGTTCCAGGTCGTCTTTGCGGTTTCAGTCGGTTATACTCGAGACTGCTCCAATCTGCCCGGCCCCAAGAAAATCTAAGCTAAGAGCACTAGATTCTTTGGAAGAAAGCAAGCGAATGTATATGGAAACAAGGACGAAAAAAAGCGGAGAAATGGTACATAGTTACAAATGCATACAACAGGTGTCTTTCGTCTAAGGATTAATTAAATTAAGCTGGCGTGTGTGGAAGTCAAGCTTTACGGTAGGAACATAGGAGTTGAAAGTCATGGGAATGAATATAAGAAGTGCTACACGGATGAGAGTCGAACGAAGAAAGAAAGTTCGAGTAGGAGGAGAGAGGTAGGGGCAAAGGGATTGAAGAATTAGGGGGGACGAGAAAAAGAAAAGTGGAAAGAATGAAGTAGGGGGGCTAAAAGAAAGAGTTAAAGAACACACATACTTATATACATACGTATATATATACACACACACGAACGCACGCGCACACACACATCACATATATACATTGATATATATATATATATATATATATATATATATATATACATACGCACACACACACACATGTAAATATATATATATATATATGTATATATGAATATATACATATATGAATATATAGATATATGAGTATATATATTCAAATATGAAATAGAAACAGCAATAGCTTAATAGAAGTTTTCAACCACACATACTAAAAACACATCAACAGTATATTTACCGATAGGCTGCTATTGACCTGATGGAAAATATTCTCTCAAAGCGCCAGGTATAAAAGCACCTTAGAATGATGGATAAGCAAGATAGCTCATCGATGTCTATCACTAGGAGTGATAGACATCGATGTTTCTTTATTTTTGAGCCTTGCCAACATCAAGCACACGTCAGGATCGGAAATGAATTATTCGCGGGAGATATCTACCAGCAAACCTCGGGAGTGGCCATGGGGACGAGAATGGGCCCCAACTACGCGAACCTCTTGGTTCACAGCTTCTTCCCCAACCCAACCTCCCAACCTGGCTCGTTCCCCTGCTCCCGCCCACGCTGACGCACTTGCCCTTACCTCTCCAACACCACCCTCCTCTCCAGCACCCATCACCGACCCTATCACAACACCGACTTCTTCACCTGCACTTCTACCAACCTCATCTATTGCCTCTCCTGCTCTCTCTGCCATTCTCGGTACATCGGACAAACGGGGCGCCGCCTGGCCGACCGATTCGCGGAACACCTCCGAGACATCAACATTGGTAATGACACCCCGGTGTCACGCCACTTCCGCTCTGCCGGCCACTCCTTGCAGCAACACCTGTCTGTGTTTGGATTGTCCATGCACAGGGGCCATCCGGACTCCCGTTTGCGCCGTGAACAGGGATTGGTCTTCTCCCTCCGCTCCTTTGCCGCACATGGGCTCAACTCCCCTCCCCTCTTCATCTAACCCCCTCCTCCTGTCTCTCTCCCCCCTCCCTCCTACCACCCATCTCCCCCCTCCCCTCCTGCTCCGACTCCTACTTCTTTGTATGTCTCTTCACCTCTCTTCACTCCTACTTCTCTTCCTACTTCTCTCCACTCCTACTTCTCTTCCCACTTCTCTTCCTACTTCTCTTCACTCCAACTTCTCTTCCTACTTCTCTTCACTCCCACTTCTCTTAACCCCTACTCTTTCTCTCCTCTCTCTTATTCTCTCCTCTCTCTTACTCTCTTCTCTCGTACTCCCCCTCTCTCACTCTTACTCTCTCACTCTCTTCTCTCTCTCACTCTCTCTCACTCTTACTCTCTACATTCTTACTCTCTTACTCTCTCACTCTCTTCTCTCTTTCCCTCTCGCTCACTCTCTTGCTCTTTCTCTCTTTCTCTCCCCCATACCCCTCTTCCTTCTCTCCCACTCTCTTCTCTCTCACTCTCTTTCTCTTCCTCTCTTTCTCCCCCCATACCCACCTTCCCTCTCTCTCTCCCCCCATAACCACCTTCCCCCTCTCTCAATCCACCTTCCCCCCACCTTCCTCCTCTCTCAATCCACCTTCCCCCACCTTCCTCCTCTCTCTCCCCCCTTACCCACCTTCCCCCTCTCTCAATCCACCTTCCCCCCACCTTCCTCCTCTCTCTCCCCCCATACCCACCTTCCCCCTCTCTCAATCCACCTCCCCCCACCTTCCTCCTCTCTCTCCCCCCATACCCACCTTACCCCTCTCTCAATCCACCTTCCCTCTCTTATACCCACCCTCTCTCCTCTCTTTCTCTCCCCTCCCATACCCATCTTCCCCCTCTTCCCCCTCTCTTACATCCACCTTCCCCTTCCCCCTTCATCGTCAACACCCCCTCATAAGCTCATCCCACCACACCCCAACACACTCCTACTCTACCTTCCCACTCCACCCCATCCAATTCCGTACACCCCCTACCCACAGACCCCTACCTCTACCCCACCCTCAGCCTAACCCACACTCCACCCATGCCTTCCCCACCTCCCAACACCCTCACATCACACCACACCATACCCTCGCATCACACTACAACTGACCAAGTGCTTTCTCCCTCCCCATTTTCACACTACATACGTCAAGATCACCAGCATTCTATCTCCCACACACAGCCCCTCGTTCTTCGATCACCGTTTGTTATCTCCCCCTTTTCTTAGCTCTCCTGAAAAAAGAATTTCTAACTTCCGGTCAGCCATTGTTATGATCAGCCATTATTATGATTGACCGTTGACTGGACACTATTCAATTTTTTTTCTCCGTGTTTTTCTCCTTGTCTCCGTATTCTTTCTGTTGAAGAGCGTAGCTCGAAACGTCAAAGACTTTCCGTATTCCCGAGCGTCATACTAATACATCCTTTTGTTATTTATACCACCTGTCCTCGTCTGTTGTTTTTTCGTATATTCTCCCATATATATATATATATATATATATATATATATATATATATATATATATATATATATATATATATATATATATATGTATATGTATATATATATGTATATATATATATATGCACATACCGATAGTATGTATATGTATGTCAAACAATGTCACCATGGAAAACAGGCGTTAAATGATGATAATAGTGATGAAATGTATACATATATATAGATAATATATAAACAACGTATTTAAAGTGTTAATTACTATCGATTTAGATTTTACCATGGTACAGTTCATTTTGCTGGTTGTTGTAAAACTATGCGGTGCTGAATCTAGTTCACTGTGTGCATGTGTGTGTGTGTGTGCATGTGTGTGTGTGTGTGTGTGTGTGTGTCTGTGTCTGTGTCTGTGTGTGTATGTGTGTTTAATATGTAATCTGACGAAATCCTAAATCTCTATTCGAGCATAGCTGCGTATGGTGATATCGGAAAGTTAATTTCGATGTTTCTTAGCCAACAGAAAAAAACTATAATAAAATATTGACTTCCTTGTAATCATTAGAATACTAATATTGTTGTCGGCAATGGTTGAGTAATTTTTTTCCAAGTTCTAGGACTGTCAGCTAGAAGACTTTTAGAAATGGAACTGATCAATTCTGCAATAATTAATTGAGTGAATTTGCAATGGAATTAATCTTCGATTATAGGAGAGCTGGAACGTTTCTAGTCAATTAAGTTTGTTCTGTGTTGCAGTTTTATGTTTAAAGACTCTAAAATATATTTGATAACTATTTTTAACTCACTTTTTTTGGTTTAATGAGTTTATGCCTTGCATTAGCCGTAAAATTGCTGTCCATTAATTATATGTATGGCTTTTGTGGATTATAATATTACTCGATCCGCTATATTTATGTGGGTTGATAGGACTTTGGTCTCATCCGTGATTATATTGTATGCAGTTGGGATTTTTGTATGATTTTGCTGTTATTTAAAACTATCCAGTGTACTCTTGTCTAACTGGTTTTGTAGGCTTGTATACTGTTTCAATATATGAAAATTGATAAATGTTCATTTAATAAGCTTTGCAAGGTGTTGGTTTAATTATCAAGTTTTGCTTTTTATGTGTTTAAGTTAAATATAATTCAAGCTATTCTTTTGTGGTAGATTTCTGATTATTTCAAAGCCAAAATTTCTTTTCTGTAAGCATGTTGTTAGTGGTCTATTGAAGAAACATGCCATCTATTTTACTCTTTTTTTCTACGTTCTCATTTATCTCTATTAGTTGTCTAAAATAGAGTTGTATTAAAAAAAAATTTTTCTTGTTTATTTTTTTAAAAATTGCATTTTCTATTTACACTAAAATACAGCTTAGATCTTGAATAAAGGAGTATACAGAGACGGCGAGTTTGCCATATACCATAATATGAAAAGGCATGAAGTCTCCAAACTAAGAATTACGCCAATTAGTGCTTTTAAATAAATTGATTTAAACATTTTGATACATACAAAACTTAAAATAAGAAACTTCCTATATGGATGAACGAATTTGCCTGTATTATCACTTTTTTAAAACTTGTTTTTGCTACATAAAAAGCATTTAAAACATTTATATATATATATGACAAAGCTTGATGTACATCAATATCCATTCATCCATCCATATATATATATATATGTGTGTGTGTGTACAAGGTTAGGCCAAATGTCACCCGAGAGTAAATCAAAATTCCATAAATACTATCTGTAATTCTGTATTGACTCGAATGGAAAAATGTGTAAAACTCGGGAAGGACTTCAGTTTGAAAATTTTTCATGATGCTTCATATTTACATGCTTTCATTCAGTTGTTAAAAATAAATCTACCTTGAAATTAAATGGTTTTGATTTACTGTCAGCTGACTTCTCTATGCACACATATATATATCGTCCAAAACATTTTCTAGGCGTTACCCACTATTCTCGTTTTCTTGACCCCAAGGCCGTATTTTGTTCGACTGTTTGTCCTTGTCCACGAAAAGATATAGGTTGATATGGGCGAGCTAACTCCAACCATAGCAGTTATCTATACTTCTCTCATCAGAGTTAAGGGATTCAAAGAGTTAAAACTTTAAGAGATGTGAGAGGTTTGACAATATTTAAAAAACGAATGTTTGGTCGAACGAAACTCATTCAGATGATATAATTAAAATTAAAATTACAGGTTAAGGTACATTACGACGCTATAAAATTAATTCGTCTGAAGAGCTTTAAAAAGAAAATAGAACCTCCAGTGGCTGGATAACTGAAGAGTTGGTTGGAGCGGAACACCGCCCGGGCATCGGAAACTCGGAGTTTTATCATGGCTACTGAATAAGTGTCACATATTTTTACAGATACATTCCTCTATTTGCATAATATCTAGGTCTCTTTCTTTCTTTTGTTGCCATTGCTGCCAAATATATATATATATATATATATATATATATATATATATATATACGGCCTTGGGGTCAAGAAAAACGAGAATATATATATATATATATATATATATATATATATATATATATATATATATTACCCGAAATGTATTATGCATTGTATTATATATCCATCACGGCTGATTTTGCCAATCGGCTTTTCACAAGGAATACAATGGAGTGTTAGGTAACAATCTGATTATATAACCTTACGCTCATCAGAGTTAGCTGATATGGAAGGGATTATGGCGATTGTTCTCAATTGTCGGAGGTGAATTAACACAACCGGTGCACGAACACACTTTCATATAGGTACATAAATACATGAATACATACCTATATATACATGTGTGTGGATGCTGTTAATCACTAATGATTTTCATTGCTTTCATAATCTGTAACCATCATCCTTCAGACACTTCTTTACCAAAACTATTCCATTTTTTGCCATTGCGATCAGGGATTTCATTATGAAGCCATGAAGTTACATCATTGACCTCTTGTACAATGTTGATATTATGACATCATACAAACTAGTGAATCGGTCTTGCATTAGGTTCTGATAAAAATGTGAGTATTGTTCCCTAACCATCGATGTAATCATCTAAATACGATGCCTTTGTTATTTTCTTTTGTATCTCAGTGTCACTACATCCATCTTTTGATATTGTACTGTCAAGGCATAACACGTCTAGCACAGCTTTCAAATTAATGAAATTACTTTGATAATGTCTTTCTATGTTGATATACAAGTCGGTTTGAATGGCACTTTAATTTCATGTTTACTTTAAAACCTTCTTAGGTGTAATGCGGAATCCACGATCTTCTGTGTGTGATGTGATTTATGAGCAACTAGCATGCCATCATCTACATGTAGTGGTTTGCTAACAAGGGCATGGATATTTCTCATTTCTCTTCAATAAAGGGTGATATTGGAGAGGTCTTAAGTTTGATTAAACTGTAGCTTCCGTCCTTAAGATTACGAAAATCTTCTCCAGTACTGCTGCATGAATTCTGAAAATGTCAATATACTTGCATATTTAACAGCGTTTGCTACACCAAATTCGTCCAGTGTTTCCTGCATTCTTTACTCTCACCAAAAGTATCAATCTCTCTGGATTATAATATTTTTGACATAAGCAGGCATGGGCCAGACCTACCCACACTACTGCATGTCTTTGTATGGTCAACATTTATCATGCGCAGGGAGCTGTCTTTTTCTGTGCATTTCTCTTGGATGTGACAGGGACAGTAAATCATGTCTACAATACGATAATTTGATCAGAAACAATTTTGTGTCTCTGGTGCTATTTTAAGAAGTTCATAGGTAGCTAATTCCATTATCTTTCCATATTTCAACAAAAATTCTACCTCTACAAGGTGCTCTGCCATTCGAGAGAAAGAGGCTTCCCCCAAACAATGGTTCTTCTGTTGCTATTTCATCGAGGACTGATCTGACAATACACTGTTAGATCTTAGCAAGTTTCACAGTGTCTATGTGACCAGGCACATTGAACCGTTAATAAGAGGGTTCAGTCCGTTTATTCAATACTTTATTATCTGAAAGCACTTTATCTGAAATTTTGCGGGAGGAGGTCAGACGATTACATCAACCCCAGTGCGTAACTGGTACTCATTTCATCGACCCCGAAAGGATGGAAGGCGAAGTATACCTCGACGGAAATTGATCTCGGAACGTAAAGACGGACGAAATGCCGCTAAGCATTTTACCCGGTGTACTAACGATTTTGCCAGCTAACAAACCCTATCGCATACCAATGTTTGGAACATGACCGCATCCACATTTTCTCGCGTTCGGTTCTCTGATTGAATATATATTATTCATTATTACTAATTCAAACTCATTACTTATATGTAGCAAAAATTCCTCATCGAAGTTACAGCTACTAACATTGTTTTCCCGTAACAACAGGTCGGTTTCTACAAGGCTTTCCAAATTTTGGCATTGGGGTCTCTCTCACTCTCTCTCTCTCTCTCTCTCTCTCTCTCTCTCTCTCTCTCTCTCTTTCTCACTCTCTCACTCTCATAGTAGTTTGTCAGTGTGAAGGATGTTGCGTAATGTATATATTACCTTTAGTGCTTTCCCTGAGATTTGTCCCATTTAGAGCATATATACTAATTATGAATGTATTCTCATCCCGTCCTGGTGTTATCATGGATAAACGTAATTATCTAAGCTTCTTTATAGCGAATCCACCAACCAGTTCTCTGCGTTCACTTTCAGCTTACTACACTCGAAAATGTGTATTTCATATCGGTGATATTACGATAAATAACGTTTCGTATAAAACTACAGAATCAAAACAAAATTTCTTAAGTCCTGTTTCTACCTATATAGAGAGTCATTATGTTGTTATGATAGACACATTAAAAACTAATCTTGACCCACGTTTTCCTAAATATTAGATTTTAAATTCCTTGGAGAATAAATCAGAATAAGTAATTATTAACTTTGCATTCAGTATATATCTATATATCTCTGGATATTACATGACTAAATACACAGAAGCCCACATTATATATATATATATATATATATATATATATATATATATATATATATATATATATATATATATATATATATATATATATATACTTATACAAATACATACACATATAATATACATGCATAAATTCATAAATACATATATCCATGTAAGTGTGTGTGTGTGTGTGTGTGTGTATGGGTGTGTATCAATGTGTGTATGTTTGTGCATGATTATAGTCGATAGCACACTAGCCATAAAACCTCTTCTAATAAGTAGAGTAATACAAGGTACTACTTTTCTTGGACAACCATTAATCAACTTTGAACTATCAGATATGGCTGAATAAGATCAAACAGTCAGTTATTCAGACAGTACTGAAATATTACTCAACACATAAATAGTAAAAAACTTTTTCAAATCTTCTTTATGCTATATATAACTAAACATGGAATATATTAGGAAGAGTAACTCATCAATGCTTTCTTTATGCTATGAGACGGTGTCCTTCAACAAAATATCGTATATGGCTCCGAACATGGAAAAAGCATATTATAGTCTGTCAAAAGCTTTAGGAATTATAACGGCCACTGATGAATCCTTGCCAACCACATTGACTCCCTCTCCTTGTCTTTCTCTCTCCTCTCTTTCTCCCCTTCTTTCTTTCTCTCCTTCTCTCTTTCTCTCTTTTGAAATCGGAATGGATATATCTAGAGAAATGTCTTGAGAAAATCATTAGTTATGATCTGAATTGATTAGTATTCATAACTCTGCTCTCAAATAGTCCCAATATAATACAAATAATAGAAAGTTTGAGTAACTTTAAAAATAATATATAAACTCAATGAACAGAAACATGATCATGTCCTAACACGCAACATTTTGTTCTGATTTAGAGCAAAGTTATAATTTGTATCCCTGAATTTTGTTACTTAGAGGTCGCCTTTAAAACAGCCCAGTTTGATATGTGCCACAAGCTTTTGTAGACTGAAGTATATCTAGAAGTGAGAATGGAACAAGTTTCTGAGAATTTCATTTCAATGTAATGGCAGCTTGAATCTAAAATTTGGTATCAACGATATTAGAGATTACAATGGTTGTAGATTTAGGTGCATCTAGTTGATTTGGACAGTGATAATACACAATTTATTAGCCCAGAGACTGGAACCATCATTGTGACAGTAGAAGAGACAAAGGTAGGATTTATCAGCCAGATTGACAATTTTCTTCAGTTTCGAATGTCTGTGTGTGCATAACTGATATATGAACAGTACACAAATATAAGTCGCTTAATACAGTCAACTAAAATGTATGAATTGACATAAAGTATATAAAAACTTGAATTAACATAAATATATTTAAATAGTCGTAGGAAATATTGTTAATCCTCAAACAGTTTCGTCAGCAAATAACTGCGGGAAATTCTGACTTACGATTGTTCAGCTGTTCGAATGATTACTTAGACAAATCAAAAGATACAATCTAAATAATGAAAATCAGTAATGAATACAGAGTATTATCGATTACATTGAGAGGAAAAAAAATCAGAAAGGGGCAGTTTTTCTTAATTTAGAGACACAATTCCTCTTTAAATAAGCAACACTGGATTAACTCCAACAAATGACCCGAACAATATACAGAACAATTAAACACGTATATATGTATGTATGCATGTTTTCATGCATACATATGATAGCTATTCCATACTGAGCAATCCTTGTAGCATAAATCCATGATAGTGTGTAAATTGGTAGAATCTTCAGAGTCACTCAACTTAACGTAGCTATGGCACCAAACATGTGTGAATTATGAATTTGCAGTAGTGAACCAATTTACAACGTCGAGTGGCACTAAAAAATATACTTTTCTACACACTGTTATGGATATATATATATTTGAGGAAATATGTTTATGAAAAAAAAAACAGATATATAATAACGTAATAAATTTATTTATAAAAAAATTGCTATCAGGATAAAAATGAACCTTCTTTTCTATAATATTATTTTATAAAGCCAACAGCTGCTTCTATATGAGATCTAAATCATCTACTGGCTTGGATCAAGTACTCTTGGTTCATTTGGGACATTACTCTAATAATGGCAGCTTTCAAAGTATCATTGGTGTTGTGGGCTTCTTCATTGACCGCATTCTCAACAACGTTCCATATGTGATAGTCCAATGGGCTGAGATCTGCAGAATTAGGAGTCTAAATATTAGGGGCTATGTGATCATGAAACTTTTCAACCATCCATTCCAATGTTTCTGGAGCCATGTGTGATAGTCCAGAGTCTTCCTGAAAGACATATAGCCTTCCATTGCATACACTGTCTTGACAATTATTTCCATGACCTCAATGTAGGTGGCAGAGTTAACTCTGAGGCATTGTGGAAAGAAGTAAGGAAGCATCACATGTCCTTGATTGCTGACAACCCTTAAAATCATGACAGTTGCAGGAAATAACACTTGGAACTTCAGAAGAGTCTACACATAACCACCTGTCATTTCTTCAGTTAATGTTTTGATGAACTTGATTGAAATATTTCTCGTTTGAGGAAAAACATTTCTTTTGGCCAAATTCCAAGCCTATATCAGCTGAAAATATTAATTCCAGTTGTTTTCTGGCATTGTTAACACTTTTAGCATAAATCTTCTGGTCGTCTACAAAGAAATTATGAGTTACATTGATATTTCTAGCAGTTGAAAACCCAAGCATATAACCATTTGATTTCTGCAGTAGGAACGATAATGGATTTTGTGCGAAAATGAAAAGTACAGAAAGATTATCTCCCTGGAATATTCCCTTTGAAATACATACATACATGTATGTATGTATGTATGTATGTATGTATGTATGTTTAATTTTAATCCAAATAATTATCTATTTACACTAGAGTTTCTCTTTTACAATTTTTTCTGTTTATTTTTTTGTTTTCTGCTTACCCTTCTGCTTCTTCTCCTTTTCTGCAGCATATTTTTATTGTTATTATTATTATTATTATTATTATTATTAGTAGTAGTAGTAGTAGTAGTAGTAGTAGTAGTAGTAGTAGTAGTAGTAGTAGTAGTAAAACCCCGCCGAGGTCTAAATGGTACATGGTGACTGCTTGTCTGATTATTTTAATATTTACAATGTTCATTTGATAAGAGGTAGTATCATAGATATTTATATAAGTATAGCACTGCAGAGACACAAAATTAAATTAAAACAAGTAATTATTTATCTATTTTAAAAAATTACTCATTTTCTCTCGTTAAATAATAGTATATCTCTCTGTCTTTATCTCTTCTCTCTCTCTTCTTCTCTTTCTCTCTCTCTTCTTCTCTTTCTTTCTCTCTCTCTCTCACTCACACTCTCTCTATATATATCTCTTTCTTTCTTTCCGTCTTATTTGTTCAACTTTAGTTCTTATTTTTAAAAAATGAGATACGAAGAACATATGGTGGCTGCCTGTCTGAACATTTTCATATATATATATATATATATATATATATATATATATATATATATATATATATATATATATATATATATATTGTGTCTTAGCTGTCAGTATGATAACTGGCAATATTATAGCATTTAAAAAAATTTAAGTAAAACTCCACAGAAGCGCAGGATTAAATTGTGACAACATTATTTATGCATCTATTCATATTAGACTGTCCCGTATAGAAAATGTCTGTTGAATAGTAATATGACACCTCATCCTCTAAGTTAACATATATGACCAACCACAATTACTTCAAGACTTCATCTCTCGAATCTGCCTTCTACCTCGTCGATATGACATTATATTAAATATACTGGAACTATTATCATTACCTCTGTTATTCCATCTTAGGGCTCTGTTTCCTATCTTGATTATATGCCATTATATGAACATATATGACCAGTCACTAGCTCCTCAATTTACTCGCAAAATCGATCTTAATGCATTTACGAATGTTTTTCTTTATATTTTGTTATGCTGCTTCCCTTTTTCAATCGTTTGAATACTCGGTAAAATATAACTTTCAATAGTAATTGAAGATATTTCAGCTTCATAAATACAAACTGTTACCAATTAACACACAAATACTATCACAGATATTTACTTATGGGCAACACCGTTGACACATAAAATCAAATTAAAGCATTCGTTATTTATATAAACTAACTTCCTTTTCTCTCAAACGAATAAAATCTTTCTTTCTCTATCTATCTTTCTTTCACCACCCGCCATTATCCAATTACTGTAGCTATCCTTACGTCACAAGATGCCATTACATCAAGTATTCCAACTATTCTGACAGGTATGAACGCCTAAATGTCATTACTCCAATTATTTCAATAGCTCTGAAAATGTATGATAGCGAAGGGATTGCTATGTGATTGCTTGTACGGTCCTAGCCAAAGTGAATTGAAACGTGACTTTTTGTAAAAGCTCTGAACATAAAGAACGGTGACTAGGAATAAAATACTGGAGATTATCGTGATAACAAATGACAGTGGTATCGTTATCAAGACGGGTAAATTTTAAAGGACATACTGAGCAACACTAATGGGAAACAAATTAAGTTACTTGGAGTTAGGAAAGCCAAAGAGCCTAATCTTCTGCATTAAGAAAATTATATAATTGGTCCGTTACAGGATCAACTAGAATGCACGTCAGATAGATTTCATGCTCACCAGGTAACAGGATAACTGGTTGTGAATAACCAGCAGCTCCTGAGTTAGACTGAAAAATGGAACCAGAGTGGTTGAGCGAGGCTTCACGGAGAGTAGATTAATCGTATGTTTACATTCTTGGTGGCTGAGACATGTGATTTAAACAGGGGATCTTTATTTCTCAAGAACTATAGACCGAGGACATGACTGAAATTTTCTTTACAATTTAATTCTCATCCTTACATTGGCTTTCTAGTTTAAACATACAAACATACATGTGTACATATATACATACACACACACATACATATATACATGCATACATACATATATACGCACATATGGATAGACAGATATATAGATAGGTAGATAAATAGACAGGTATACATAATCATGTACGTGTACATATATATATATATATATATAAACACATATATATACATTTATGTGTGTGTGTGTGTGTGTGTGTGTGTGTGTGTGTGTGTGTGTGTGTGTGCATGTGGGCATGTGTGTGCATGTGTGTGTGTATATGTGAAATAAAATGAGACAACAAATCCAAGGCTGCATAGTATTTTCACGACATTTATAAAGAGAAAGTTAGTCTAACAGCTGTTTCGGGGAAATTCCTTCATCAGAGGCGATGTGAGATAGTTAAATAGAGGGAAATAGTAGAGTTCAATATAAGGAGTATTTTAGAAAAGGGTGGAAATAAGAAGTATAAAGAGAAATAAGAGAATAAAAGAAAAAAGAAAAATATATGTAGGATGTTATATTTGCAGTGCCATTATCCAAGGAAAGTAGTACGTAGAAGTGGTAGAAATGCTTCTTGTCCATGGTATGTAAATTTCGATAGGAGTTCATGTTTTGTCATTACAAATGAAAAGTGTGGAGACGTAGAATCCATGTGTTGTTCATTCAAAGAAGTCTATATTTTTATTTCTACTTTTATTCTCTTATTTCCCTTTATACTTCGTATTTCCACCCTTTTCCAAAATACTCCTTATAGTGAACTCTACTATTTCCCTCTATTCAACCATCTCACATCGTCTTTGATGAAGGGATATCCCTAATATCCCAGAAACAGCCGTAAGACTAACTTTCTCTTTATAAATATCCTGAAAATTCTAAACAGCCATGGCTTTGTTGTCTCATTTTATTTAACATATAGATGCTCATACAAGACCCGCTTTAGACTCCTCACTCATATTATTATCGAACCGAGAGTTTAACTACGGTCCTTCCATGGCACTTACATAGCCTTACCTGTCACCTTGGGTCTTTTGGATCCCATTACCTCTCTCTCTCTCTCTCTCTCTCTCTCTCTCTCTCTCTCTATATATATATATATATATATATATATATATATATATATATATATATATATATATATATATATATATATATATATATATATAATGTACATATATATATGTATATATATATATATGTATGTTTTTTTTTTATTTTAAGTTTTTCAATAACTGCTTCTATCTCCCTTTCACCTTGAGTTATTCTTTTTCTTCCTAACAAAGTACTAAAATCTGAAGCATTTAGACACCTTATAGTTGTTCCAACCTTTCAAACATTAAACTAATACGGCATTCCTCATACAATGTTATTTAAATGTTGTTTATCACTTGTTGCATTTTACTTTACTAATTTATCAAGCAATTAAAGAGAAGCAGCATAACAGTATATAAAAACATTCATAAACATTTCGATAAATGATTTGAAATGAAGATAATATTGGTTATCAACACACTATTAGATAACTCGTCATACGTTCATATATTCAATTTTTATGCACAGAATATGAGTCATTCAACTTTTTACACGCAAAGATACCGCTTGGTGTGTTCTCTTCAATATAATATGTATAAAACACATGAATGCTAGAAAGTTTGTTACTTTTAAGAAACTTTAAGTGTAAATGAATAAATGAATGTGTCTTATTACGCAACCAACTGTAAAGAGATTGTAAATCCTTAATTGGCAAATAATGTACTCCGCTTATGATTGGAAGATTATTATTTTTATTTTTATTATTCATCGGTTGTCCCTGTGAGGAACTCACTACTTTTGGGAAATTTTTATTGTTTAATTTCATTGTTAATTGTTATTGTTATTTATTTTATACGCGATGTTGTGCGAAACTCTACTTGTCCCTTCTGCTGTATTGTCCCTATTTGTTTTGTGTTCGATCCATGCGACCAAATAAGAAAACATTATTATTATTATTATTATTATTAGTAGTAGTAGTAGTAGTAGTAGTAGTAGTAGTAGTAGTATTTGTTTTTTTATTATTATTATTATTATTATTATTATTATTATTATTATTATTATCATCATCATTATTACAAGTGATTATTGATTATTATGGGATTGTTGGAATTAATTTTAATACGCAGAGATTTTTCGTTAAGTTTGCTATAATGAGAATATTTACGAGTACTTAACTCTCAAGTTATATCTAATAATTTAATTACACTGAGATTCTTATCTACTGTGACCATTAAGTTTGAATATTTGAATTTGTTGATAAAGATCTACTGAACAATATTCAGTGTAACTATTCATTCTTCACAAAATGAATAGGCAATCATCATTGTAGAGACTGAAATTATTATAATTAGTCACCATTTCAGCTTCCAGGTGTTTATACATATGATACTGAAGACATGAAAATGTCCCATTTTTGCATGTGAGTAAATAAGTATATCTATTACTCCGCAGATGACAACTGAAAAGATAAATACGCGATGCATACTCTAACTGTGTGTGACAATTGATCATATCTATTTCGATAGTTAATCATATTTTGATACGTTTACGAATAATTTTGCTTTGTCACTTCAATCGTTTCTATAATAAGCTAACTTAAACTCATAACATTCAGGAAGCTTCGACTTATACTAACACACACACACACATATATATATATATATATATATATATATATATATATATATATATATATATATATATATATATATATATATGTATTGTGTGTGTGTGTATGTGTTTATAGATGCGTTTATACAGGAAAATGCACATGCTTGCAACCCGTTGAAAATATCTGACTTTTGTAACACCGTCTAAAAGAAAGATATATCAAATGTTTTACAACATCAATTATTTGCCAGCCTTTGGCAGACATTTATTGGTTATTGTAAACTCGTCGTTGTCATAGCTGTCGCGATTTCCATAACCTTCTTCTTGCACAGAAATGAAATGACTTTAATCATCAGCGAAATATCGCACATTCACTACTAAATGTTGGTTTTTTTTATCACGGATGTAGTACTTTATTTTCGAGAATACTGTACATTAGTAAGTTTAGCACAGTTATGCAGTTTACAATATATGCAGCGTTCAAATCCAACAGTTTTTCCCAACTTTTTCATCTATATTATCAAATACATAATATTATACCTTGAATACTGTGCCGACAGAGATCTCCATTGTCAGCTCACCAGTATGTTATTGTAGCTACTTATTTCAGGGCTAATTTATGCA